>NW_019396530.1:157833-293419 GCF_000591075.1 Eurytemora carolleeae | reverse complement strand
GTTAAATAATGTCATTATGATGACACAAAACATACAACATGACATCAAACAAACATCAAATTGACATAATTTTAGGATATTTGACATCAATCTAACGTCTTAAAATGACGTCATATTGACGTTAAAGTGGGTACGTTTTTACGTCAATTTGACGTCTTTTTGTAATGTCAAAATGACGTCACTAAACTCTAAAAAGATGTCAATTTGATGTTAATTTAATGTCCGTTGTCTTGCTGGGATTAATTGTCATGAAAATAACTTAGTGGAGATTATAACTATATAACTATAACTATTTTTTTTTGTTCATTTCAACTATTTTTTTGCCCATTTAAACTATTTTTTTGTTCATTTGAACTATTTTTTTGCTCATTTGAACTATTTTTTTTGTTCATTTGAACTATTTTTTTGCCCATATTTAAACTATTTTTTTGTTCATTTGAACTATTTTTTTGCTCATTTGAACTATTTTTTTGTCCATTTGAACTATTCTTTTTTTCATTTGAACTATTTTTATGTTCATTTGAACTATTTTTGGTTTATAATTCATTAATAATATTTTAATAGTTCAAATGAAAATAGTTCTAATGAACTAAAAAATAGTTTAAATGAGTAATATATTTACTCGTTTGAACTATTGTTCATTTCAACTACTCACGTGGTCCCACGTGCAGTAGCTGAAATGAACAATAGTTCAAATGAGCCATAGTTCAAACGGCAGTAGTTCAAATGAAATAGCACCGATCAAAATACTTATCAATCAATGAATTAAATACAAAACGTATTTGAATACTCTATACGGGGCATTCACGCTTGTTCACTTCGTAAATTAAAACACGGTCGTTTTAGGCCCCACTGCTACGGAGATTTCGGTAAAAAGTATTTATCATATAATTATTTTTGATAAATATAAAATTTCAGAGAAAGAAATGGGTATATTGAGTCGATCTGTTGGATTGTTTAGTTCAAATAGACCAAATATAACGATACAACAGCTTTCTACGTTTCCTAGGCAATTTGATATATTTCAAGAACTCCCAAGAACCCTCCCCCCCCTCTCCTACAGCTTTACCCGGCGCCTCCGTTAATTTAATAATATCTAAAAATGTCCATGTCAGGTTTGCCAACTCCAAAATTTTGCTGAGAACCCCAGAATAAATTTAACTGAACTATAAGACGGTCGTTTTACGTATTCTAGTAAAAAATTGTTTATAACTATATTATCAAAACTAGGTAGGCCAATCCATTATCTGCTGTTCTAATAAGAGGTCTTTAATTCCTAAAATAAACAGTTCAGATTTTAGACTGGGTTATATGGTATTTCAGTATCAATGCTTTAAATTCTAACAAAAGATTGGGGTCCGCCTATAGACCGCACTAATCACAGCGCTTGGCTCCTTAGTCTGTCCTATCCTCAGCGCTCGGATAAAATAATACAAAATTAATATTATTCAAATTCAAGTCATGTACAAAATTGATAGGGGGGGGGGGTGTCCCAAAAGCGATTACTAGGACAGACCCCAAATATTTGTACGGATTTCTAAATATCGAGTTCTTTTCCCGTAGACATGGCGGCTTTAAGGTGATATTGAGCAGATTTCAAAACTTTAAGGAAAAGTTTATTTTTGAATCAATTCTCTTTCTGAGAAATTCAATCTTGCAAGTGGATTACATTACATCTTTGAGGTAAGCGTTATTAAAAATAAAAATAATTTAGAATATTTTTTTTGGTCATAAATCAGGAAAATAATTCCTTCCAAAGCCGGATTAAACTTCNGGGGGGTTGACGGCTGAATTGTTTATTTTTACAAATGCTCCAATATTTCTTCTTTGCTATAAAAATTATAAGCTCTCATTTAATGTTATTTTTTTCAATACAAAGTAAAAAAATTCCTCAAATCCCCCAACTATTATGATAAGGTAAAACTATAAAAAAAACTACTCCATGATTTTGTGATAGACCTATAAAAATCTAATAGGCAAAAATAAATTTTAAGCTAGATTAAAGAGGATGAACTCTCTGTGTATTATTTTCTAGATTAAAGAGTATGAACTCTCTATTTGGACTATATTTTAGATTATCATGATTTCTAGATTAAAGAGGATGATTGATTACCTATGTGGAAAATATTCTTGATTATCATGATTTCTAGATTAAAGAGGATGAACTCTCTATGTGGGCTATATTCTAGATTATCATGATTTCTAGATTAAAGAGTATGAACTCTATGTGGACTAAAGTCTAGATTATCATGATTTCTAGATTAAAGAGGATGAACTCTCTATTAGGGCTATATTCTAGATTAACTTGATTTCTAGATTAAAGAGGATGAACTCTCTATGTGGAATATATTCTTGATTATCATGATTTCTAGATTAAAGAGGATGAACTCTACTATATTCTAGATTATCATGATTCTAGATTAAGGAGGATGAACTCTCTATGTGGACTATTTTCTAGATTATCATGATTTCTAGATTAAAGAGGATGATCTACCTATGTGGACTATTTTCTAGATTATCATGGTTTCTAGATGAAAGAGGATAAACTCGCTATGTGGAATATATTCTAGATTTTCATGATTTCTAGATTAAAGAGGATGAACTCTCTATGTGGACTATTTTCTAGATTATCATGGTTTCTAGATTATAGAGGATTAACTCTATGTGGAATATTTTCTCTAGATTTTCATGATTTCTAGTTTAACGAGGATGAAATCTCTACTATATTCTAGATTATCATGATTTCTAGACTATAGAGGATGAACTCTCTATGTGGGCTATATTCTAGAAGATCGTGATTTCTAGATTAAAGAGGATGAACTCTCTATGTGGACTTTACACTAGATTGTATGAAAAAGAAAAGCTTCTAGAAATAATGAGATCACTTTCTAGAAGCTTAAGGTAAATAATTCATTTAAATATTAATTATTCCCATCATGGTTCTCCGACATAGGTTCACATCATAGTTCTCCGACATATGTTCACATCATGGTTCTCCGACATAGGTTCACATCATGGTTCTCCGACATAGGTTCACATCATGGTTCTCCGACATAGGTTCACATGATAGTTCTCCGACATAGGTTCACATCATGGTTCTCCGACATAGGTTCACATCATGATTCTCCGACATAAGTTCACATCATGGTTCTCCGACATAGGTTCAAAACTTAACAAAACAGGATAAAGAACTCAAGGTTTGATAATACACAAACAGTTTCTTCCTTGTTTCAACTTTAATGTCGGTAGCGTGGGATCAAGGTTCAGACACGTGGCTATTCAAAATAAATTGAAATTGCAACAGCGGTTGCATCTTTTGATCCATCTCATCATCCACTGAGAGATGAATCCCAAAATCAGTGCCAAACGAGGGGAGGAAGAACAGCCACAACAATTTCTAGTCCGAGCCACATTCTCCTCATTTTCTTGTCCGAGCCACCTCGGAATCCTCGTCCTTCGATTATTTTGTGATAAAATTCCAATTCTTGAAGATAAAACTTTTTTTAAAAATCTGGCCACGTTAGAGCATCACATAATACATATGAATATCTGAAAAGACATTGAACTTGAAATCTTTAATTCAACTGAAACTTTTATTGATTTAAAAAAATTTTTTACTTCATATATGCCCTAATGTGGCCCGGATTTTTAAAAATATTTTTTTTTATGGGAGGATATTGTTGTGGTTGGCCTTACTCCTCTCCGCTAGACAGTTAACAGAATTGAATTTTTTAAAATATATTTCTTCTAAAAAATTACTTTTCGCTAAAATTATTTTCAATAAATAGATTTTATTTTCAGAAGCAGATCGAGAAGACTAGCCTGGGGTGCAACAGTTTTCGGTGTTTTTGATTGGGAAAAGCATAAGGTAATTTATTAATATTAAGGCATACAGGGGTGTACATGTTCTTCAAAAATCATTAGTTTGGAAATCATTCACCAGCCCCTACCCCCAAAAATAAATTCAATTTTCTAAAATGGCTTATTTTTGAAAATATTAAGTACAATAAAATTGATGCAACCATATCCTGCTCTTTAATTTAAAATTGCCCCCATAACCTAAAACTGGTAATATTTAATATTTAACGAGAAAATTGTAAATTTTTTGTTGTTCATCTGGAACGCTTAAGTAATGAAAGTAATAAAATGAAGTTTGCCCTATTCCGGCGGGGGGGGTTGCCCTGGGACTCCCGGCCTGACGTTACTCAAAAAGTTTGGTCTGAGGCTGTTCAAATATTTTGACTTTTCTAAGTCCTCGAGCATACTACCTGAATGCCTTATTTTACCTTTACCTGACTAAATCTTAGTTTAGACCTACTTCCGGTCATTGGATTTTAACTTTTAATAGCTCTTTGGCAAGCCTTGTACAAAAGGAAGCAGATTGCACACTTTTTGCGAAGAAATTTTGCATTGTTTTTTGCACAGATGCTTAATAGAGAATTTTAACAAATGAATAGAGGTTTTTCAAAAATGTATAATTTATCATATATTGCACACTTCTTGTTTTTACACCTTTTTTGCTTAGCAACTTGAAATTGCAATACATATTAGAAATTTTGCAGATTTGGATTTTTTTGGCAGATTATAAAAGTAAAGCCCAAGGGCTTTCCTTAAGTGCATCAAATGTTATAGATTTCTATCACAATTAGGAAATAGAGGGGGGCGGGTCGCTGGGACCCCTCCCCCCCATTCATTCCTTTTTTCCCTTTTTTCTCCTCTTTTCGTTTTTCCTTCTTTTTTTTTGTCTCAGATAATGTTCCCCCTCCCTAGCTCCCTTACCTACGGGCCTGTTTATAACGACAACAAATAATGTATATGTATACTTGTATGTATGTATTCAATAAACGTCAAAACTGCTGAACCGATCGGGCCCAAATTTTGTGTGGGACCTCACATGACCCCAGAAAATGTTCATGAAAAAAAAGAATTCACAAATGAGCCTCCAACAAAATTCGATTGTCATTAAATTTTGAAAATCCGCGAAATTTTTTATAAATTTCGCAAACATTTTTAAACATTTTTTTACACAATTAAAATAGTTTCTTAATTTTCATTATATATTCCCCCGGCCCCTCTCCTCTCCTACATTTTTCATGTAGTTGTAAGTTGAGAAACAGAAAGAACAATTATTTAATTTATTTTTACACTTATTTATGTTACAATTCAATTTTCAAACACTGTTCGAAGAAAATCATGATAAATCGCAACAAATGGGTTTAAAAATTCAAACAAATTATTCACTTCTTATTAATAAAGATTAAAATGTTATTTACATCGAGATGGAATTTCTAAATTATTAAACTAAATATGCTAAGAACTTTTGCTGTACAAATATATAATCTATTTACAATAATTTAAACATTTTGAAAACTGAACTTAAATTTATTTTACACTATATTTTCACTTTATCAATAAGAGATTCAGTGAAAAATAGCTTGTTGTTTCTTTTAGCCAGAAAACACTTGGTTGTAGGATGGAAGAAGTTTAATCTTTTTGAGACAAAAACTAGGATATTTTGAATATTTGGATATCTCTCAATTTTTTAAGTGGCCTCAGCTTTGAAGATAAAAGAGTCATTTAAAAGTTTTGACCCTAGAAATTAGAGTCGGGTGTTGTTTCACAAATTCACGAATTAGCTCTTTAATTACTTCAAGATAAAAGTTTTCATCTAAATATCCAGTTTAAGCGTTGTGGATTAGATTTAGTTGATTCAAAAGTTCGAACCCCCACTGATCCTAACAGGACCAAGAAGAAAGATATAAGATTCTAGAATTATTTCACGGACGATCTCAACGCGGCAGATCATATGAGCTCCATCAAGAACTCAATCCTCCCTGTGGTCTCATCGCACACCTGGATCTCCTCCTCTTCATCCTCCTCGGACCGGAACTCGAACGAGCTTTCGATCTCGACCAGGTCCACGGAGATAAAGTTGTCATCCTTCTCCTCTCGCTCCGCAGACTCCTCAGCGGTGGAGGTTAACTCCCGCGCTATTGCTTTCAGATTCTTTGTCAATCGATGAACCTGAACATATTAATACTATAATAACAACCGAATTCAAAAAGCAAATTTAAGAAATTATCTTTTGATCTGGGCACCCATAGCCTTTTTTTAGTTTTTAATGCTAATTTTTGTTTT
The DNA here is from genome assembly GCF_000591075.1 of Eurytemora carolleeae. Classification (NCBI taxonomy): domain Eukaryota; kingdom Metazoa; phylum Arthropoda; class Copepoda; order Calanoida; family Temoridae; genus Eurytemora; species Eurytemora carolleeae. The sequence continues at coordinate 287,281 of NW_019396530.1, read as the reverse complement.
TGCTCTTGCTTCATAAGCAATGATTGCTGATAAAAAAGTTCAAGAAGAAACCTTAAATAGCTTATGATTAAAAAAAAATATGTCGAAAATATTTTTATTTTTTCATACTTAATAAACGAATAAAAATGAGGTGTGAAAAGTCGAAAATTAAAAAAAATCTGGGAAATCGATTTTTGACTTTCACTCAAAGAAATGGTTGAAGCTTAAAAAAAAGGTATGAAGCCTAGAAGGAAAAATTACGAAATAACTGAAATATAGAGCTTTCTAATGAAACATTGATTATAAAAATAGAACGGAAATTGTTCCGTTAGTAACTAATACCTGAACAGGATCCATATTAGGTCTGGTGGTGGGTTCAGGTGTGGTACATGCATCAACACATTCTCTGTAGATTAAGTAGACCAGATAAACGATGCTCATAAATACTCCCAGAAAAACGGAAAAGATGATAAAAGCAAAGAAATGTATTAACAACTCAAGAGTATCAGTTTCTATGTCCGCGATTCCCATAGCGGGGTTAGTAGTTCTGTTATAACTAAGGGTAGACTGATATAACCTTTCTAAATTCTGTTTATCGAAAGGTTATTGTTGGTCAGTGGTTATGACCCCTTGCTACGTTATTGCGCAGTAAGATACCTAGTACCTAGGCTAGCCTAGTACGAGCGGTCATTCTACAGATTTAAATCCGAGAATGATTAAAATGTCCATTACAACCACGCCCCTCCTGCCCCACCTCCTTTCCTTCCTAGCCCCTCCCCCCTAATTCTTAATACACGAACTATATACTCTTGACTACAGTAGATTAATATATAACAAAACAGTTAAAACATCAGATCGAAAGTACATTTTTTATGAGTGTAATGAAAAGCAGTTAAAGGATAGGGGTTTTTAAGCTTACATAAGAAAAGCAGTTAAAGGACAGGGGTTTTTAAGCTTACACAAGAAAAAAGGTATACTCAAAAGGGGAGGGGTGCTCACGCCAGTACCCCCCCCCCCCTCCCTCCCCCTGTATACGCCCATGACTCCTATTCAAGAGGGATCGGCTGTATATTTTTAAGATGTACTTAGGATTAAAGGGACTGTAAGTATAATTTAAAGTGATTTGTAGAGTCTATTCAAAAATGGCAATGCCCGATTTACAACGGTACCCTTGAAACCTTAATCTAATTAAATGTGGTAGATAATGTCGTTTTTAAGGTTCTTACATTTTCTCCATTGCCACTTATAAGCAAGAAATGCGCAAGTCAATTATGCAGAGAAACTGAAAATGAAAGTTAAGTTTAAAGAAACAAAATCATGGATATTCATACTTGATCAGACAAAGCTTTTAAGGGACCATTGTAAATCAGACAAAGCTTTTAAGGGACCATTGTAAATCAGACAAAGCTTTTAAGGGACCATTGTAAATCAGACAAAGCTTTTAAGGGACCATTGTAAATCAGACGAAGCTTTTAAGGGACCATTGTAAATCAGACAAAGCTTTTAAGGGACCATTGTAAATCGGGTTCTGCCATCTTTGCATAGAGAGTCACTTGAAATTACACTTACAATCCCTTAAAAGAAGTTTTTTTCTCAGGTTCTTGATGATGAAATGATAAAATTTTCGCGAGACCTGGAAACCTGTCAACATCTGACCAAGGTAATGGTTTTTTTTAATATTTTTTTAAAATGAAAAATAAAAATAATAAATAAAGATAAAATCAAATATTGATTATCATTCAAAATTCAAATTCATTTGTTTTATATATTTTTACGAGTTTTAGCTTGAGATGAGCATACTACCCACAAAGAATGAGAGTTCAGAGTCCGAATTCGATGAATTTGAGCCGCGTCTCAATTCCGCCAAAACCCGGTTTCAATTGAGCGCACGCTTAGATCTTGAAACATTAAATACAATTTCAAGTGGGACCAACAATATTTGAGCAACGTCTCAAATTTAAGTCACGGCTGAAATCTGACCTCAGATTACTTTAAAATAGGCCTTTTTCATCATATACTTTTTGCAGTCAAGTTTAAGGATGACCTAAAAATAATTGTATTTTTGAAACTCCTGATTTTTAAAAATAAAATTTATCAATGCGGAAACAAGGAATTCTAAACAATTCAAGTTAGGGCTGCAGTGTGTGTGTGTATGGAGAGGGGGGGATTATCGTTGGTAAAAAGGGGTGTGGTAGCCTGGAACCTTGAGAGGGCGTGGTCATGAGTGTCATAGAGCAGTGCTCTGAAAGCGCTAAATTGTAGGCTATAATCATAAATATCAAAACTTACCGTCATAGAATATTAATAAAAGATTTTTTTTATTTTGTTTTGTTACATTTTTAAACTGTAAATACCTTACGTTCAAACCAAAAGAAAAATTAAGCGTCATCTAGGTTTTAAGCCACACAAGCAAAAGCAATCGTATTACTTTCACATGATTTGTATCAAATCTTTTCGTTTTAAAAACAACAAAGAAAAAACAAAAAACAAAACTGTTGTTTTTATTAACCATCGTGTTCACGAAAAACGAAATGAAAAACTTTCGATCATTTTTTAAAAACGTAATAGCCCTAGTTATTCATTCTTGTTTGTTTAGAATACTCTGACCTGCGTCACATGTGGACTAAGATACGCAATAGAGAAACGTATTGATGACGTCAAATATTGCCAATGCAAAGGTAGCCAATGGTTTATTATGACAGGGATGCCTATTGGCCAATTTTTGTAGAACTGGGTGAGGGGAGGGGTAACGAAATAATAATACTTGAATATTTTTTATTTATATTATGACTAGAAAGCATTTCAGAATCAGATACAAACTTATATATTTAAAATTTCAAATGTTGATTATTACTTTCATCAAAAAAATTGATATTTTGTTTTGACATGGGTTTATATTTTTCAGATCTTGGGAAAAAATAAAAAATTGTTCTTAAAAAGTTTTTCTCAGTCTTTTTCAAGCTTTTTGGTGCTTTTTTTACACGAAAATTCATTTATTTTCCCAATTCAGCAAAGAAAAACTTAATGGAAAAAAATGATTTTCTAAAGGGGTTTAAATGATTTTTCGAGAAAATATACACCCCTGTTTTTGCTTAGATGCTCCGAGTTCTGTGTACGGTGTAGGGAAGGAGAAGGGGGATTGGGTTCCCTTTCTTGAGAGAAAGGATATCATTGTCTGGAGGAAGGTAAGAAATAACAACGCACTGTCCCTTTATTAATTTTTCAAAATGTGCACAGTCACTTTTTTCAAATATAACCTTTGCATTTCTATGCTACACTCTAGTGTACTGTTGTTGATTTTTATTCATTTTCACTTTGTGCACCGTCTTTCTGTTTCTTCTTGTAAACTGTCATTTTTTTTCTCCCAAGGGCACAGTCCCTTTAATGATATTTCCTCTATGTCTTATAGTCAGTTTATTTTTCATGATACAGACGTAACAGTCCCTTTAATGAAATTTCCCCCAGAAGCACAGTCCGATATTTTTTCACGATGCAGGTTCATTTTCCAAAATTTTTCCTGAACCTTGCCGAATTTACTATCAAAGTGAATAAATACTAAAGTGGACCAAACTCATAGTTGGATGACGACATTTTATGTCCCAAGTATTTAGAAATATGTATATATATATATAATGGGTCTTTAGTCTATTTTTTTCTAGTCTTTACTTTCCAAACGAAATCTTTTCATGAAATTATTTCCAAACCAAATTAACCCTTATGGCCCACCCTGTCGTCGTTTCCTTAGTCTGTTCCACTTTAGTATTTATTCACTTTGATTTACTATTCGGTATTATTTCGGACATGTTTTCTCTTCAAAACGAAAACATTAAATAGATTATCAAGTACAATAGGTGGCAACAGAGAAATGTACCTATTATACACGACGTCACAAGTGTCATACATAAAAAGGAAAACGAAATTTTCTCCCATTAGTTGATATGTTTTCCAAGATAAACTAAAAAAGTGTAATAACAGAATTTAAAGAACGCAAAATTGCACTTATTTTACTGTTAGAGAAGCAGTTTATTCTAAAAATATCATTAATATTAATAGTTTTGTCGGGCACATAAAACTGTTGACACTTGTGACGTAAGAATACAGCTGTACACAGTCTACGTTGCCATCTAATTTGGAAAACATTACATATTGTTAATACCAGTCTTTTAAAGCGTTTTGTGCCCTCTTTCCTGTAAATAAAAGCTCTTATCAGTGGTTTTGAAAATCGGCCATTTTTAATCATTGTCAAATTGTGACGGAGTTTTCTGTTCGAATTGGCGCATATCCAGAAAAAAAGTCGAGAAACCAAAAAAATCTTCAAAAGAAAAAATAATTGTTTCAGGAGCATCCAGATTTGAAAGGAATGTATATCTACAAAATGTACGGAAGGTGAAAAGAAATTTTTTATAATTTAATTTTATGTTGATTGTCTCCCGGGAAAGATTTGAAACTCAAACCCAAAAGAAGGATGCCTCAAGTAAACAATTTGATTTGATTTGATTTGATTTCATTTCATTTCATTGATATGGGTTGGTTTGATTTGATTTGATTTGATTTGATTTGATTTGCAGGGTAAAAAGAACGTAAAATTAGATATAATCAATTAAAAAAGAATATTTTCGACTTGCATAAAATAATCGTTAAAATTTTTTATTTCTCACTTAAATTAAATAACAGCTTGAAATTAAGTTCTTAATTCCTTTATTTGAAAATCGTTCTTCATCCATAGAATTGAAAAATCTGTTTAACCCTTTACTTAAAGTCTAAATAATTTAAATTTTTTAAGGATCCTTTAAGTTGAATCATTAAAAATTAATAAAATTTTTCCTTAAAGATTTGACGACGTATCAGCTGATGAATATCTCAGAGTTCAGCTGGATATGTCAGAATTTAGGTAAATTCATTTTAGTATTTTAGAATTTAGGTAGATTTCTATTAATATTTTAGAATTTAGGTAGATTCCTTTTAGTATTTTAGAATTCAGGTAGATTTCTTTTTAGTATTTTAGAATTTAGGTAGATTCCTTTTAGTATTTTAGAATTCAGGTAGATTTCTTTTTAGTATTTTAGAATTTAGGTAGATTCCTTTTTAGTATTTTAGAATTTAGGTAGATTCCTTTTTAATATTTTTCCACCATTTCACCAACAATACCGACCTATGATTCCCGCTACAAAGGGAGGTTAAGTTACTTAACGTCCCTTGGGACACATATGTGAAATAATCTCCCGCTCTGCGAAGTTTTCAGGGAAAAATTCGCGAATTTTCTTTCCAAAAGACGATAAAATTGTTAACAACTTCTTTTTCTGGAAATTAATTTTTTAATTAACCACGGGTTCCCTCGATCAATTTTGTCAAGTTTTGTAGACAAAATTGGTCTTGGGAACCCTTGGTAAAGTAAAATCCCTTAACTTCTCTGTAAAGTAGTTGTAAACAATTATTATTTAAGGTAGATTCTTATTTGTTAATTTGTAGACATAAATTCAAGTGTGAAAAAAATAAAAACGTTTCAAATATAAAGTAAATGAATAACCAGAGATTTATTTAAAAGCGACAACAGTTAAACTTTTTAGATTAAATTGGGACACAAGCACTGCTCAATGCTTCGTTTTAGGTAAGCATAAAACCTGAAATCCTAATCAAAAAGTATATTTAAAAAAGTTTTGATTGATTGATTGTTTTGAAGTATTGTGATTTATATTTGAATCTAGAACGCAAAGCAGAAACTAATCAAGAGGTTTACTATTGGGAAGTTAATTGGCCCAGATTTTTCTCAAACAGGTAAATAACATCTATGTACTGTACTGCTGTATACAATATTATTAACTATTACGTACTGCACCTCTACTGCTGAGCCGAAAATTTAATTGAGTATTTTTGACCGAATAAGTTACCTTTTTGAAGCCTTTAGCGTATATTGATTTAATTTTAGAAATCAGTAAACAAAAGAGAGAATGTTAAGAAACCACATGAAATAATATTTCTGAACAAAATCCCGTTCATGAAACCGGGTTTTATGACGATACTCTGTTTGAAGTTTCGAGCTCTGTGTACAATATTATGAACTATAGTGTACTTAAGGGATTACTGTTGTGTGCAATAATATTAACTATAGTGTACTGCAGGGATTACTGTTGTGTACAATATTATTAACTATGGTATTAACTATGGTGTACTGCAGGGATTACTGTTGTATACAATATTAACTATAGTGTACAGCAGGGATTACTGTTTTGTCCGACAATATTATTAACTGTAGTGTACTGCAGGGATTACTGTTGTGTACAATAATATTAACTACAGTGTACTGCAGGGACTATTGTTGTGTACGACAATATTACCGAGACCCTGTATCTGGAACTACTGTACTTATCTCCCGTAGTACTCAACATACACAATGTCCCGTCAAAAGGTGAGGGATGTTTATATTCTCGAAGTTAGATATGTTTTTATTCTTTTTTCTCTCTAAATGAGGGCACATAAAAGATTTTAAGCAGGAAAACAGATACATTTTGTGGTAAAAAGTTTCAGAAAGAGGGATAATTTATATATTTTCCACCAGATTAATTCTATAAAATTTGAGTAACAGCAGATTTTTTTTAGATAATTTGAACATTCTCAATAAATCTCTGATGAATGCCTAACAAAAGAAGTTATTTTACCATCTAGTACTTAATTGTATTTAATCGATATTTAGCAAAATGTGTACGTACTGCCACAAAAATGTGTACGTTATGCGACAAAAATAAAATTTCATTTATTTTAGTCAAGTTTTTTCTTCGTCACACACGGAACATACAAGTTTTCAGTATAATTGAGACTAGGGTTGAATAAAAGCATGCGCTCCAATGTAGGTAAATGTCGTCTTTTTTGCAATGGAAACTAAATCCTCATATGACGTCACTGATACTTTAACAAATGTTAATCGTGCTGCTGACAAGTTTTAAGCTAAAAAATGCAATTCTAATTTGTGCTTTAAATTTTTCAGTTCGTTAATATTTAGTGAGCCGCAAAATTCATTATTCTTTAAAATAAGCAGTAACGTCATGTGAGGATTTAGAGTGTCCATTGATTTAAAGGTCGTCTTTACCTACATTAGAGCTCATCCAGAGTATTTAACCTTATTATAAAAACTTGACACAATCTATTTTATTATTAGAACACTCTGCTCCTTTTTCTATTAATGATTTTACTGATTTTTTCCGTTTTTTGCTCTTTTATCAATTTTTTTCCGTAATTGGCTCAGATACAAATGCTAGGGAATGACTTGATATTGAAAATATATTTGTACAGTGATAACCAGAAAACTATGGAATTGAAACACGACAAAGAATCATTCAACAATACTTCAGTGTAATTGATGTTGTTACAAAACAAAAGGTTTTACTGGAAACTTTTTAAATCATTAATTTAGTGAAATGGGTCTGTTTGCACTTCACACATTGTTATGTCTCATGCTCACTAAACTTTAAAGTTATAACTTGATTTTTGATTATATATATTATATATATTTAATCAATATAATCAAGAATCAATATATATATATAATATATTGTAGAAAATGTTTGCGTGTAGAAGATTATAACTCTGTTTTAACTGTTAAACCGTTTACTAAACCAGACCAGCTTGGGATAGAGTTTTGTTTAACAGGTATTCATTGGAACTATATTTTTTTTACCTCGATTTATTTAAGAGTTCAATCATCAATTATCGCTAAACTTTTTGAAAGAATTTCTATAATGTATTAATTGTTTATTCAATACATGCTTAGTTTTAAGATGCTTTTTTTTAAAAAGCTGTTTAAAAACGAACTTTTCTAACAATACAGACAATTTTTCTAACATAAAAGACGACTGTAGTAGGTTTTTTCGAAAATGTACTTAAATAATGGTTTTAAAGCTCTAGCTCTCCAACTTGGAATAGAGTTTTGCTTTTGCAGGTATTTATTGGAACTTCTTCTAATTTTGTAACTATTCTGACTCTTTTTGTTGTGATAACCATGATTATGATATTATGTGTTTCTTTTTTTAAATTCGGTAATGGCGATGGACCAAAACTCGGTAGATTAAAAAAAGTAGATGTTAGTTCTAAATTTTTTGAAAATATGTTTAGGTCTGGGCTGACCGTCGTCAGTTCTAACGATATAGTAACGACCAAAATCGATATAAAAAAATGTTAAAAACCACAAGAAAATAAACAAACAAAAAATATTATTAAAAAAAATTTTTTAATGAGCTTCCAAATGGACAAAAGGGTAACGAACTCAGATCATGAGAAGGAAAAAAGATAATTTGCAAATATTCAATTTTGTTTAAGGAGGAGAGGGGTATTTAAACCTTTTAAAGAATTGGACATAAACAAACAATACTCTTTTTTAAAAGATACTAAATTACAGTTTACAATTAATAAAAACTATTTTTTTCTGTTCATTTTTCTGAGTTCAATCATAAAATCTCTGATGTATTAGATTCTCGTACTCAAGTAAACTTCTCCCAAGGTCTCAAACCTTCTCTAGAATGCTAACTTTTAAATGGTAAAGTTCATGTCCAGGAAGGTTAAAGTGTTCTCCTGTAGGCTGGTTTGTATGGAGGTTTTGCTAAGGAGACATAATTATTGCAACATTTCGCGAAATTACTTCTGTGTAAATTACGCGAAATTACGGCGTAATTTCGCGAAATCGAAGTTTTGCTAATTACGCAGAACAATTACAAAATTTCGCAAAATTACGTTGTAGAAATTGCGCGAAATTATGCCGTAATTTCGCAAAATTCAAGTTTTGCCAATTTCGCGTAATCCCGCGAAATTAGAAGTATTGCCAACTGGGTGTGAGACTATTTAGTTGTTTTAGAGCGCGGATCAAACTTAACCAGACTAGTCGTAGTTTCAAGTTACATTCTTTTTAAGACTGAGAGTCACACAAAATTAAATCTCTAGTTCTTTTAATTCTAAGTTTTTTGGGAAACCCTGCAATTTCATGTTTTATCTATCTATCTAGGGTTTGAGAATCCAGGCGTTCAGTTGCCGGAAAGTATAATTACCTGGGTTGCTATCAGAGGAATGCCGGAATTCATGTTGAACCTCAGGTTTTGATTCATTTATTGATTGATTTACCCAATGATTGAAATGATTGATTGATTTACGTAATGATTGATTTAGTTTATATGGATTGATGGATTACGTTTGGATCGATAGATTTTCTATGTGATATATCTATGGATTGATTGATTGATTTATGTAATTTACGTACGGATTAATTTGGTTATTTATGGAATATTAATTAGCAAATTGTTTAAATGATCAAATATCTAATGTTGTATATTTTCTTGAACATTCATTCCTTCTTAAAAATTAGTATGCCCCCACCCTCCATTTTCGCAGAACGTGGGTTAATAAATTATTTTTGGCAGAATACGTGAACTTTTTAGGAAAGGTATCAAAAACGATGTCCAATTTTTAATTTCTCATCCACCCTCAAATTATAAAAATTGTTGCTCCCTTCCCTTCCCGGGGAATGTAATTCTTGAATTATACAACCCTGAAAATATTCATTTGTTGTTAACATATTTATTATCCAGGAATGCTTGTATTAAGATAAGAAATTACGAGGCGCCCACTATCGAATCCCAATCTTCATCCAGCGCAAGGTAAGAACGACGCGGCAAAGTGCGCATATTTATTCTTGGGCATTTTAGTTAATTTTGAGTTTTTAAAAGTCAATACTAATATGTCAATATTAGATGATAAAAGTGATACAAGTGACCCGTCTTATTAACATTTATTCCCCTGAAAATCGGCAAGTAATTTCATTAGAGAAACAAAACCTTTAAAATTTGAAATAGATGGATGGATATATTTTGTTTTTGCTTTGGGTACCACTGTCACTTTATAAATGGAGGGCCACTTTAAGTTACGTTGACATTCCATTTATTGTTACTTAACCTGCAAGAATTTTGTTCAAAACAGAGGAAAAGATAAAAATTTCGCAGATTTCTCTGCTCTGAATTGTGGATTTTCAGATTTTAATGATTTATTTTTTTCAGGAGCAGTCACAGTTCTGCAGCAGAAACCAACAATAATACCTACATCAATTCTTCATCCAGGATATACGCGTGATTTAAATTTTACCTTTTTTTGTTGTTCAGAAGTTAGATTTATTGATTTTTGATTTCATAATCTTGTTCTAGTCTTTTCTTTAACAATTTTAAATTTTTTTTTAGTGTGTAATTTCTAGATGTACACAAATTTGAAAATTTTATCTGTTATGTATCATATTTGATATAAAAGTACCTCAAAGTCATGGCCGTGCAAATATAAACGTTTTCTTCAGATTTTATGCCGGTCAATGAACCAATCAAAGCGTAATTTCAAGTGACCCTCCATGCAAAAAAGGCAATGCCAGACACACAACGGTACCCTTGAAACCTTTATCTGAACAATAATGTGGAAGATATTGTCGTTTTTCCAGGTTTAAAAATGTGGAATTGTGATAATTACTTTATATTTTCCTGCAGAAGAAATGCGCAAGTCATATTTGTAAAGTAACCACAGTTGAAAATAATCTGTTTTCAAAGTTGTAAACATTTATATCTAATTCATATTTGATCAGACAAAACTTTTAAGGGTACTGTTGAGAAGGGTCATTTGAAATTTCGCTTACAGTCCCTTTAACCATCAAATTCGTTCTTAATTCTGTCGCAAGAAACACTTCCCGCACTTGCAATAATGACATCTAAACTAAAAGTTTTGAAATTTTATTTTCTAGGGTAATTATAGAAACACATTATTTTCTAATTTCAGATAAAATGGTTGCCATGAACCCTGTGGAAGATATTAGGCAGGGGGACTCACGGGCCATTTATTCTTATCATCATTATTTATTTAATTATTGTGGAAAACGATTTTAAAATGTTCGGTTACACAAGACGTTAAGTTTTGGATCGTTTTTGGCCTATACATGCGGTCAGGGTCAAAATTGGACAAAGTGGAAGAAAAGCAAATGTTAAAGAATTAATTTGGAAATTTTTGAAAATTTTGGTCTTAAATTTTGACCATGAAAGAAAATAAAGGCGTAAAAAACTCTCTCTCAAAAAAAAACAATTAAAGTCATAAAGTTAGCTGAACTATGCATGAATGATAAGATATTTAAATATAATGCTGCCTAAAAATGAATTTTACGACAAAGTAAAAAATAGTTGTAGCTGGAAAATCTACTTATCACGTGATCTCTGTACAATTCATAAGCATCAGCTGAGTTTTCAGGCGTCTTCCTATTCCACAGTTTTATGAATCTCACCCAAAATTAGTCTAGTTCTTGATCCCCCCCGTGTCCCCTCAGGGAGATGGTGTTGAGACTTGAACAGGAGGAATTACAGACACAGCTTAACACAGGCAAAACAGGTAAGCTGACCGATCCCAGGTGCCCTCAGTAAAATAGAGTTCAGCTTCTAATCGAATGCGGCCTATAAACTAGCTCTGTCAGATTCTTCTTATTTTTGTTCAGAAGCAAACTGTGAACCCCAAGAAATGTTATAAAATGTTTTTATTAATTATCCGAAAATGTCTGGCGGATATCGGGAAATCGGTGGATATCCAGAAATCGGTGGAAAATCTTGGCGGAATCTATTCAATTGAATTGTTGTTTTATAATTATTCGGTGAAACTTGTAATCTAAACAGCCAAAAGCTATCTTCCACTTTTACTGTTAAAATAATCATCAATTTGTAACATTAAACTCGTTTTGTACACAGATACATGTATTTTAGCAATAAACTTTATCTTATCTTATAAGGGATAGGATTATTTAGTAATTAATTTTTTTCTTTTATTTCCTTTCTGAAACTAATTGTATTTAGGAACTAAGTTATACATGGAGACTTTTTAGCGGAAATTTGCCCGAGTCCTCTAAAATTTTTTTTTTTTTTGCCCTAGATTAAACAAATTTAAAATATTAAAAAAAACTATGCAATATTCAGTAGTTTGAAGTGCAACTTAAGATAAATTTTAATGAACAATTCTAGCTGCGTCGTTTTTGAAAAATCAAAATCATTGTCACATTTCTCCATTGCGCACCTCTTTAATACACATGAGTCTCTTATATTATTTATTTCTGGTACAGCGATACAGAGCTAGGACCCGTGAACTGAAAAACAATACATCAGTCACGGGTTGCATAAATATTATATTAGTATTAGAATGATTTTAAAGAATAAAATTAGCCAAGTTTACGTTAAAATTTGCTCCAGGTGTGCTAAGTGTAACAACAATTAGGTATTGAAATAACACTTACAATGTGCTAAATGTGAATAAATTGCGACAAATATATATAAATTAAGGGAACACTTACAAAGTTGATCAGGCCGGAGAATTTAATAGCTCTAGAGTTGGGTAATCGTTACCAGCTGTCTCTTATACATATCTAGAAATGATAAGATGAGTTTATATAAAGGCTTATCATGTGTTAGAGGAGATAGTCACACTTTCGTCTTTAATTGTTCACAAAGATCACACGAAACTTGATTATATACCTTTATCTGCTCGAAAGCAGCAGTCCCGGTTTAGAGAAACACAGATGCTTCCGACGGGACTTCTCCGAGAGGAGGCGAGGATATTTCTCCGAGAGGAGGCGAGGATATTGGTGCTCAGCAGGGAGTTACTCTGCAGGCGGTCCAGCTCAGCTCGACAGACTTATCGTGCTTCCATCTGCAAACAGGCAGTCCGCAGAACATGTAGATGAACAGACTATCGTTAAACTGAAGCGGTCATCCTCGTCCAAGAGATAAGGGAGTAGCTAGTTTCGCATAAACTTCAAAAGTTCTAAATTTTATAGAAATGTATTTTCATCTGTTAATTCATTAGTTCATAGTTCAGGACAGGTGATGAAATACACGAACGATCTGGATTCACTTTATATAACATCCATAAGTTTTAAAGAACTTAAATTCGAAAGGTTTTATTCAGTGTTACATTTACATTTAAATAAGATGTTTTATAAACCTAGTATTGCACAACCTGGAGTACTAAGGCAGGATAACGCAGTTATTCTAGCCCATTGTGGTCTGAAATATATAGACCATTAAATATAATTTTAAGATTATAATTTCTAAATTAAATATCAGCAGTATAAAAAAGCTTTTTAGGCTGAAGGATTGTATACATTTGATGTAAAACTTAAGTTAAACTCAGATAAAATCTCAGGTAAAAGCTTGATTAAATATTTATATATATATATATAGGAGGAACAAGTATAGAATTAGATGAGTAGATCTTCATGTGCTTCTTCAGATCACAGTTTCTGACTTCAACCTGAACATCAAGATTTAAGAAAAGATCCGTAGATCTTACACTATCGAAAATAATTTTTTCGTTGTATATGCTTGCGGAGCGCCGATTTTTTAAGGGTTTTATTTGCTGAGTTGTTTAAAATAAATGACTAAGTTTGATAAGTTTACTGATTGCTAAGGTGACTGATTTATAAATTGATTAATATGTTGACCGATTGATTGATTGATTAATATATTTCGTTATTGGTCTGATTGGTTTTAGGTCGGATCTGGGAAGTAGGAAAGAGTATTTGGATGAGAGATAATCCCCAAGTATTTATAAATCTCAAGGTAAAACGTTTGCGTATGAGACACATTTTCCCAATCGCTTGATCTCGATATATACATTGGGAACTTATGAATTTTTCGCAAAATCTTCTTGATTTTGGATATCCTTAATTTCTTTGTTCTATCATTGGTTGAACATTAAATTTCCTGGCTTCTGAGGCTGTTTATAGGATATCGAATAAATATTAAGCTAGAAAAATACAAAAGATCCAGATCAAGCATTGATATCGTATCATTTTACTTGATATTGAAATTATGTAATTCACAAAGTCAGTGAAATTTTTTTAAAAAACAATATTCACGATGATAAAGATTGGGGGGGGGGGCGTGTTAAGAATTATTTTACCGTATCACTACTGAAACATCTCGGCGTTTGGCGTTGAAAAATTGTGATCCAGGCTGTACGCTGCATATTGATGCGCTGCGCCCTGAAGGTGTTCTAGGAGTTCCATGTCGGGTTTCCTTTATGATCAAATCTATTATTATTACAATATTTATTTCCTGATTAGTAAGGTTATTTTGGGCATTATATGTGGCTAGTAGGAAGTTCCTAAAACTTTTAATTGATTGATTGATATATACCTCTGTGTGGTTTAGGCGGCTTGGTCTGAACCTATCAAACCCCTGATGGAACTTATTCTTAAACAATACAGGGAACAAGCAATGCAGGTAGTTTGCAATCAATTTAACAATTCAATTTAATTAATAAATATTAATATATGCAAGAAACTGGTTTGGTTTTATTTGAGCATCCTATTATAAATCTGTCGGCTAGCCGCAGCCTTTGGTCCACTAGTCTGTGCTAGACCCAGCGCTTGGCCCATAAATCATTGTAAATGTAAACTAACCTAACTCTAAACTAGCCAAACCAAACCAATTCTCTGAATTTTTGTGTAGACTGAATCTTTGGTGGTTGGCAACAATAATATCTTGGTTGAATAAGGTTTAAAAGTGGTTTTCATGTACAAAGTACATTCTACATGCGGTGGCGAGGGGTGTCGACACCTATTTCACCAATGATGGGTTAAGGTTGCCGTAGGGTTTAAGAGTTGGGGGTGAATGGGGCGTCTAAAAGTGAACACACATACTCCATCTTGAAGATCAGATGTATTTCTGTTTCTGGGGGCCAGGGAAGGTGTTGGATGGATATCATATCTATCTATCTATCTAGTTGGTCGGCTCAGCCTACTCCACTATAAAAGTATCAGACCTATCCCAGTATCTGGGTCTAGACACACCAGCTGCTGGCCAACATGCTCAACTACATGGATGGGATTGGAACACACAGACAGGTACAGAGTACTTCACTCCGGATCACATTTCTTTCCCAATTTCATGGGTGTAAATTTTATTTGAAAAATAATATTTCTTTTTCCCCTTTTGAAAATCATTTTTGTCCCCCAGAAAAAAAAATGTCCAATTTTCCATTTTACCCCACAAATCATCAAAAATTGTTCTGTAAAATATTCCCCCCCTACCCAATTTTCTCTGATTCAGATAACAAGTTTCCACTTGCATAATAATTTGATACATGTTAAAAGTACAACTTTACACTTTTTGTAATGTAATGAATTTTTTTGGTAAATATAGATTTTGAAAAAATGTACTGGCATAATAATTTGAAAAGCATTGTAAAAAAGTGTAAAAACTTACCAATTGAAATTAAATTACCCAGTTGTAATTATTGACTATATCTGTTTATCAGGAATAGTAAAACCGGTTGTTCTGAAGGCTGACCCTAACAAGCGAGCAGCGCTCTCAAACCAACTCCAACGAGTTGCGGATTTTATCTCATATTTGGAAAACTGAAGGAATTAAGAGCTTCTAAACTGGAATGAGGGGTACTTAGAAGCAGCGATTCCATCCTAAAGACCCCCCCCCCCTAGATAAATCCCAGTAAAAGCCCTCTCTTAGAAGCTTCAACTTCACATTATTGATGACGGCAGCGCAATCAATGATGGAATTATGTGATAAATTTAACTTGTTGTTAAAAAATGCTGCTGATTCCCAATTCGGTAAATCGTCTTATGTCGCAAATTACAGAGAAAATGAAATCTTTTCTGCTCTTGTCTCTGCTCACTCTCGGGTTGGCAGATAAGGTAAATTTTTTAATTAGAATCAGCGCTTGAAAACCGATCATTTGTCCTATAGTGCTTTTGTAAACCAACTTCACACAATCTTCAAGGTGACAAAGCTGCGAATTGGAGCAATGCAAAGAGTATCGTAATTATAACTTAAAACTAATTTAGTTGAAAATCATTGTAATTCTTCTTTTGAAAGCCGATTACCAGTTCATAATTACATTTGTAAACCAGCTACATACAATCTTTCGTAGGTAACAAAGCTTTATTAAAATTTGAGTAATGACAAGTGTGGTAAAATAATTATTTAAAGCTAATTTTCATTGAAATTCATCTCATGAGAACCGATTATTAGTTCCAGTATTGCTTTTGTAAACCAACTTCACACAATCTGCTAGGTGACGAAGCTGCAAATTGGAGTAAAGAAAAGAGTAGAAAACTGTGAGGTCAGGTCTAAGAAAGGTAAGAATGGGTTTGAATAGTAAGAAATAGTTTTGTAATTGTTGAATTTGTCTAGCTCTATTTAAAATTGAAATGCACCCCCTACAATATTTACCCAACAAATTCTATTAAGACAGAGGGTTAACTACCAATGATAATCTTCAGAGACGACTGTACGGAATTTATACTATCTATCGTCTTTTTTTTACGATTCCTTTGAGCTGTTTGTTTTTCTGCAACCCTTTCTCAACTTTCATAATAACTTAAAATCAATCCAAATATTTCGCGATTTCCTTGTCTATGCTGAATGCGTCATAAGAGGAGAAGTAACACTTATATATTCTATCTATATATATATCGATCTTTCCTTCCATCTATCCATCTATCTGTCTATCTATCTATCTGTCTGTCTATCTATCTATCTATCTATCTATCTGTCTATCTATCTATCTACGATATTCTCTCGAAAGAAAACTTTTTTTTTTTTCTACATGTCTATCTATCTTTCTTTGCATGTGTCTCTGTCTTTCTTTCTACATATCTAATATTCATGTATATCTATCTATCTATCTAGGGGATAGTCTGCATATGCACTACACTGGAACTTTACAGGACGGGACAGAGTTCGATTCTTCTATTCCCAGGTAACTGATTTCCTGGCCAATTTATTTCCTGTACAATTGATTTCCTATACAATTGATTTCCTATACAATTGATTTCCTGTACAATTGATTTCCTGTACAATTGATTTCATGATTATTTGATGTTCTGATCAATTGATTTCCTGACCAATTGATTTCCTGGCCAACAAATTTTCCTGGACAATTGATTTCCTTGTCAATTGATTTACTGGCCAATTGATTTCCTGGCCAATTGATTTCCTGGCTAATTGATTTCCTGTCCTGTAGATTTCCTGGCCAATTGATTTTCTAGACTATAGATTTCCTGATCAATTGATTTTCTAGAAAAATGTGACATTTTCCACCAAAAAGCGCGCGCAAGCGCATTTTTTCTCGGATTTTTATAAAACTGAATTTTGCAGCTACAATACATAATTTTGAGTTCACATGCAAAAAAAATCATCGTTCTACAACAATTTTAAGTTATGTTTAAACACTGTTTAAATTTTCCGGAGAGCAATACGTTTTGTGCCCGCCCCCCTTTGTTTAATGAGTAATTGCTGGAAATTATTGTTATAAAAATATTTAAATTATCATTTCTTTTAATAAAAAAAATCTTAAACTTAAAATTTAATTTTTTTAATAGTTTTTTTTTAAATTTCAGAGGTCAGCCTTTAGTGTTCACAGTTGGCACTGGACAAGTTATTAAGGTTATATACATAATATACTTATAAAAATATTTTTGTTCTAAAAAATCTTCACGTTTTGGATTTAATTTGTGTTGACGTATTTTCTTGAGAATAATAAATTTCCTTTTGCGCAAAATCACAAAATAAATATAGAAGTTATCCAAGATCCAACGTTGAAAAATATAAAAGATTGACGTTATACTTATTTCTAGGGAAATTATTTCAGGGGTGTATATTTTTCAGAATAATTTTTATTGATGGGGGGGGGGGTGAAAAATTAGAAATTAGAAGGCAACTTTTTCATTCTGTTTTGATACTTTTTTAATACTTATAAGTCAAAAATTCATATTTTTTCCCCTAAAAATCTTTTATTTACCCCTAAAAATCGTTGGTTTTCCCCAGTTTAGCGAATAAAACCCTAAGAAATGTCACTTTTTTGGAAAATAATTGTTTGCATAAGGGAGGAGAAAAATGATTTTTCAAGAAAACATTCAACCCTGAAGTATTTTTACAGGGAGACCCACAAAAAGTGTAATATTTGCAAAAAAATATAATTTTTACCGGGTTTAAAACCCATAATTACACTTATTTTGGATCATCCTGTAATTTTTATATTTTGAAAGTTGTGTTTGTTCAGGGGTGGGACCAAGGACTGTTGAACATGTGTGCTGGAGAGAAAAGGAAACTGGTCATCCCTCCTGAGCTTGGGTAATAAATTTTTTTCAAATAAAATTTTTTAACAATATGTCTACACTAAACTTCTTCTTCTCCAATTTTCTTTTATCATGTTCTTGGTTAATTTTAATTAATAATAAAACCAAGCTAAGAACAGATCAGTTCCTTAATCAAAATTTTAGACAAATCGGTTAAGATGTTCATGAGTTATGATCGGATATACAAACAAACAGAAAAACAGAGATTATATATATATATCTCTGTCCCTTAGATGTCATGTTTTAAACTCATTCCTCTTTATATCTTCAAGAATGTTATATTTTTTTTCATTTGGGAATATTTTTAGAAATAGGATTAAAATGAAAACTTGGACTTATATTAACTTCTTCCCTGAACTTTTTATATAAATCAATAGAAGTCCTTAGATATCATGTTTTAATCCATTAAAATCGAAGAAGTTTACTCTAAATTTTCCTTTTATTGTTAATTATATAATAGATAAAACTTGGAACTTGGATCTTGATCGTAAACATTAAAGTAAACATTAAAGGACTATTTAAAACCTCAACGTTTTGTAGCAGTCTACATATTTTAATTTCCACGTTGGTTATTCGACGTTTTGTAACAGTCGTCGTTTTGTATCATCGACGTTTTGATAATCGTCGTTCTGTTCCCACTCCGATATACAAACAGACAGACAAACAGATATTAATATATATTTAGATATTATTCTAGACCCTGATGTTACGATTCACACTAGTCATTAAGCGAATATTACATTAATTTCCGTCCTGTGGTGGTTGTTTCTGAAGGGATCTCGGCCTTGATTTCCACGGAATAAAGGTTGAACTTTTATTTATTCATATTTAGATATTATTGTATATTTAGATATGGGTCTACTGGCGCTCCTCCCAAGATACCTGGAGACTCTGTTCTTATCTTCGAGGTCGAACTCGTTAAGATCGATCGCAAATCAGAGCTCTAATTGATCAATCAACCGATCTATCGATCAGAATTTGGACTTGGCACAATCAGAGCTTTTTATCAATTATGGCGTTAGTTCTTACCAATTGTAATCATAGATGGTTTAGACTGTAATCAATCAAAATCAACACTCAATCAATCACAGCTCTAATTAATCTGATAAAGTTGATTATATTGATTACAGTTTAATAAATGATTCATCAACAATCAATTATTATGCAATTTTAATCAATTGTTATTTAATTAGAAGTGCTGCAATTAATTGTATAAACTTTTTTTTTCAAATTCTGTGATTTTTAGTTTTGCATTTTTGAATGTGTTCATATTTCAAACATTCCTTTTAATTAATTTATTTTTCTTGTCTTGGGTGACTTTTGTCTGTTTTGTGGTTTTATCGATAGTTTGGTTCGGTTTCAGATAAAATGGGTGTAAGAAGTGATTCAGAGGATACTGGGACTAGAGGTCGTTCACCCTCAGAAGAGAAGGTAGAGAAGGTTTAAATTTCATTAATAATGTTGTCAGTTTTTTCAAGTAAATGTCCTTTTAATCTAGGGGCATTTACATCCGAAAGATAGTGTCAAGTGTTTAATTTTGATAATTTTTTCCATTGTTTCTGTAGCATAAATTGCAATAATTTATTAGTGTAAAACGATAAATCACAATTGTAATTTCTATCTCATTCATCCTTGATCAGACCAAGGTATTAAGGGTACCGTAGTGAGTCGGGCATGTCCCACCATAAATGGAAAATCACTCAAAATTACGTTTACAGTTCTTGACATATTTATATATTACATAATCCCCAAACTGCCTTCACTTAAATCAGTAATTTGTAATTTTCTAGTCCGTAATCTGTGATAATGCCGTAAAGCAAATTATTGGTTTATTTATTTTAATTTTTTGTTACGCATGACTCTACTCAGCCCTTTTTTACAATTTACAGCCTAATTTTTGTCTGAACTTTTAAGAAGTCTCGGCGCAGACATGATTCCTCCGACGAAGAAGAAAAGAAGATCGAGAAGAAGGAGAGAAGAAAGAAGGACAGATCTTCCTCAAGAGACAAACAAAGAGACAGTGAGAGACGCAGGTCACGTTCCCGTGACAAGAGGCGGGATGGATCCAAGGAGCGGCGACGGGATCGGAGCCAGGATCTGAAGCAGGAAGGAAGCAGGGAGCAGCGAAGGAGAGACAAGAGCGTTGACAAGAGTGAGAGAAAGCGAGAGCGTAGTGCTGACAAGAAGGATGAACCTGCAGCCAAGAAGAAACCGGAAACGTTGACAACGAAAACAGGAGGAGCTTACATTCCTCCTGCTAGGCTCAGGTATAAAATAAAGAACCTAAATATTACTAAAAAGTATACTAACATAAACAAATAACGCTGATAATGATGATAATGATGATATTGATGTTAATTATGATAATGATGATAATGATGATAATGATGATAATGATGACAATGATGACAATGATGACAATAATAATAATGATACAGGATGATGCAGCAAAGTATCACGGATAAGTCAAGTGAACCATACCAAAGACTGGCGTGGGAAGCTCTTAAGAAATCTATCAATGGTTTGATTAACAAGGAAAACAATCATTAGAATAAAGCATAATATCAAGTTAAAGAGAATTTGTAAAATTCCGGGGTTGTATACTGTATATTTTCTTTAAAAACCTCAGAAGTAGTGAATGTTAGCATCTAGTGGATTTTTTTTAATCGCAAATTTTTTGGTTTAAAGTATCAAAGTTTTCATTTGTTTCTCCATATTATAAAAAAAGGGGGGGGGGGTGTGGCTCTTAAAACTTTCAAACCCTCTGGTCAAAGTAATAATGACCCATTATATAAAGAACGCCGCAACAAAATATCAATTAAGATAAATTATAAAAATTTATCTTTTATTATCTGAAAATTTTTAAATGGAAAAAAGATTATCTTAAAAAAATATAGTTTGTTCGGATTTAACAAGAAATTTAAGCTTATAAATCTTATTTGTTTTTCTATGAATTATTAAAAGGACGGAGTTGAAATGGATAACTGCATTATGCATTTTTGAATAAATCTTCTTTTTATAAACTTTCAATGATTGTGATTTTAGGTTAACTCTCCCAATATTGCGATAATTGTTCGCGAACTTTTCGCGGAAAATATTGTGCGAGGAAGAGGCTTACTATGCCAGTCAATTATTCAGGTAATTTTCGAGGATTTTTTCAAATATATATAAATATTATTTTATTTTACTTTATCAAATTATTTTTTTTATCTGAATATATCTGAATTATTTAAATATTTGCCAATACATATTTAAAAAAAAAGATAAGTAGACTTGTGTCCCCAACGTTTATGCATTTTTCTTTATTTAGAACGGACTGTGTCGTCGGCATTTACGCGTTTTCTTTGTTTAGGCTCAGACTGCGTCACCAACGTTTACGCATGTGTACGCTGCTCTAGCAGCGATTATTAACACCAAGTTCCCAAACATCGGAGAGCTTCTGCTCAAGCGTCTTATCATCAACTTCAAGCGGGGGTTCAAGCGGAAGGTAATATTTTTTTTTCAGTGCATAGGATCCATTTAATTTTGATGTGGATCTGGATCCTGAATCCGCACTGAAAACCGGGCTATAAATCCGGATCCAGACCTAGGACATGAACTTTTTTTTTGAAGATATACTGTTTTTTTTAACAGAAGAAGATGAAACAAATAATTTTTGTTCGTTATTTTCATGCTAAAACTTGATGACCATATTTTTTTTTTGGATGTTTTCGGTTGATATTTTGGCCCTTGGATCCGGATCCGTGCATCTTAATATTTTCGCGGATACGGATCCTAAGCATTTATTCTTTCATTATTGATGTGGGTTTTTAGTTCATTGAATCCTGGTAATCTGAAAACTTATTTATGGAAAAACCAGCTCTTTTTCAAATGAATGTCATTTATTCTCAGAAAATTAGAATCAATAAAATTTAAAACCCCATTGGGATTCACGGATACATTTCAAGAGTTTGTCTTTCAGGAGATTGTCTTGCAGGAGTTGGTCTTTCAGAAGTTTGTAGCTTCCAGAAGTTTGTCTTTTAGGAGTTTGTAGCTTTCAGAAGTTTGTCTTTCAGAAGTTTGTCTTTCAGAAGTTTGTCTTTCAGAAGTTTGTCTTTCAGAGGTTTGTCTTTCAGAAGTTTGTCTTTCAGAAGTTTGTCTTTCAGAAGTTTGTCTTTCAGAAGTTTGTCTTTCAGAAGTTTGTCTTTCAGAAGTTTGTCTTTAAGAAGTTTGTCTATCAGAAGTTTGTCTTACAGAAGTTTGTCTTTCAGAAGTAGTTTGTCTGTCAGAAGTTTGTCTTTCAGAAGTTTGTTTTTCAGAAGTTTGTCTTTCAGAAGTTTGTCTTTCAGAAGTTTGTCTATCAGAAGTTTGTCTTACAGAAGTTTGTCTTTCAGAAGTAGTTTGTCTTTCAGAAGTTTGTCTTTCAGAAGTTTGTTTTTCAGAAGTTTGTCTTTCAGAAGTTTGTCTTTCAGAAGTAGTTTGTCTTTCAGGAGTTTGTCTTTCAGAAGTTTGTTTTTCAGGAGTTTGTTTAAAGGCAATAATGTTTTATTTTTCAGGATAAATTGAGATGTACGTCGAGTGTTAGATTCATTGCCCACATGGTTAACCAACAGGTAAAACATAGGGGAATATATTTTTTTGAAAATCCTCCCTTTTTCTTGAAAAAATAACATTTTTTCATTATGTTACGAATATTTATATCGAAGAAATGTGGGACATCAAAATAATTTCATTTTTTTTGTGTATTTTTTAGATAAATTTCAATTTTTTCATTTCTCTCTGATTTGTTTTAAAAAAATGTTTTCCCTCACTAGGTTGCCCATGAAGTACTAGCCCTAGAAATACTAACTCTACTACTGGAGAGTCCTACAGATGACAGTGCAGAGGTTGCAATCACATTTCTCAAAGAGGTAAAAATCCACAAAAAATGTTTAAATTATGCTGAACAAACTTTTTGTGATTATTTTGAACCACTTAATTCATTGTCTCTCAGTTTTGAATTTGCCGGCAACATTTGTGTTCGTTAGAACTTAAAACATTGTTCATATTTTTTTAACTTCGTTTTTTTTATGATATGTTGACGTGTTATAGTCTTTTTAAGCATTATAATTCCCCCCCNCATGTTCCCAACTCAGTTAATAATTACCTAAAAAAAATTCCGCTACATGCAGACATAACTTACTTCTGGGGGGAAAAATCATTTTCAATAGTAGTGGGGGGTGATTTTACAGGGAAATATATACCCACGAACGTTTTTCTAACCTTTTTAACCTTTGTTTAGGTTGGTCAGAAACTGACTGAGGTTTCTCCTCGGGGTATTCACGCAATCTTCGAAAGATTGCGCCACGTGCTTCACGAGTCTACCCTGGATAAGAGAACACAGTACATGATAGAGGTCATCATTTTATGGTTTTTGAGTCGAATCGTGTCATCAAATTTTCTTATTACATTTGTTTCCTAGAATATTTCACACTCTTTAATTGAAAAACATCTTTAACGTACAATTTTAAATTGTAGATCATTAACCGCTTAAAATTAACACAAGTTGTTTTTGATTTATTTTATGTTCAATTAATTGATTGATTGATTAAGTTATTGATAAATTGATTTTTGTCTTGTTTGATAGATTTCTTTCAGGTTTTCGATAAATTTTGTGATTTTCGCTCAATGGATTATACATTATTTGCGGAGTAAATGTTTAAATTGATTCATAAATAATAGAAGGATTGCTGTTGACTGGTAATAGATTGAGTGATTGACTGACTTTAAATATTTGATAATTGATTTATTGATCGATTTACTGATTCACGGATTTATTGATTATTGATTGATTGCTCTAGGTGATGTTCCAAGTGCGAAAGGATGGTTTCAAGGACAACCCCAGTGTCCCCGAGGAGTTGGACCTCGTGGAGGAAGATGATCAGTTTACGCATATGCTTACATTGGATGACGCTACTTCAGGTTCTCGTAATAAAGATAAAACTAATATCAATAATATCCATAATAATGTCGGACTGAGACATCATCTTGCTGCAGATCCTTTCCATATTGATATTATAGAACCTATATTTAAATATCTTTTTCTTTTTGTTGGTAAAATCTGGTTGTAGGTGAAATGCCTCCCACCCCCTCATTTCTTTGCAACCTTGTGAGACTTCCTAAACCTAACCAACCTAAAATAGCACAACCTCGCGTAGTTAAGAAATATAAGGAAGGGGGGGGGGGGGACCGTCCGTTGCGAATATGCAACATACTTACACTAGATGAATGCAACTTCATGTTCGTCATATTCGTCAATCCAAAAAAAATAGGCGGATAAGGATCCAGGGAGCTAGTATTTTGAGGATCCAGTGGATTTAGATCCTAAGCACTGGAGTTATCTGATATATATATTTTGGTGGATATTTTTTACTTGGATCGGGATCTGAATCCGGGATCCAAGAAGAGGAGCAAAGATATTGTTGAAGAAGCATCTTCAAAATAACAATCCAATTTAAAAAAAAATTTAGGTGAGGAGATCCTAAACGTGTTCAAGTTGGATCTCCAGTATATGGAAAATGAAGAGAAATATATGGTAAAAACTTTAAATCAATTAATCAAACATTTAAACAATAATTTTTTTAAAATTAAACGATAATATTGACACATAAAAAGATTTAATACATCAAAAATGTTTTTAAGGAACAACAAAGAACCAAATATAATATTTTTTAATCATTAAAAACCGGAAATAGAACTAGAAGTATTGACGGGTTATATTATCTATTTTTATCTTATTAAAAATTGATTTATATGCTTTTTTAGGAATGCTGAAAAAAAGTAATTTAGTAAAACGTAGAAATTAAATAACATTGTTTAGAAATATCCTGCTTGTTAAATTTTTATTTAATATATATTTAACTGATTATATTAAGATATCATTGAAGTCCATTTCGCCGATTTTTCTGTTTTCATTGGCGGATTTTTTTTTAGCAATTGATTAAAATTTCGACTGGTCATGCGCGTTAACAAATAAAAATATAATCATTTATCTATTCAACCGTTTTGACTCTTATTTGATGCAAATATACATCCCAATATTGCTTTACTTGTAGGAAATATCATTGCAATTGTTTATTTTGATTTTTTCCCCCGTAGGCTATAAAGAAGGAACTATTGGACGAGGGAAGTGGTGACGAGGATTCTGACGAAGATGGTGAAAGCGATTCGTCAGATTCTGAGGTAAACCTAAAACAATGCAGAAACTATTTTTCGTAATCAATTATCTTTATTTTTTATGATTAACAGGGAGCGGGATTTATTGATTTCTTTTTTTCTAAATTTAGTACGCCAGTGGCAAATTATTAACATATTGGAGTACTTAAATTGGATTGATTAAATTGATTGCAACAGAATGTGGTGAATTAATGCGGCCGATTTTACGTTTGATCAAACAATTTAGCTTTAAAAATCAATCGGTTGATCGATTTGATTTGGTTTTATTGATTGATTGATTGATTTGTTGATTATTAGGAAGAGAAGCTGGAATCTGCTCCAATTATTGATAGCACAGAAACTAATCTCATTTCTCTCAGGTAAAAACATTATTTTCTAACACTTTATAACGATATGGTACAGATCATGACAATAAATTCTATTTTAATAATTATTGTCGTCCATTTTTTTCTGTTGCTGACTCCCTTCCGGCAATCGGAAAAAAAGTTTCTTCAAAATTGTTAGTTTAATGCAGCATATTTAACATCTCCAATTTCACCATCATCATACTTAAAGTTTTATGCTTATGTGATGAGTTAAAAGGTGAAACGATTATAGAATTGAAATGTTTATGAATCTTTTTTATCTCCTTGTAGCTTGAAAATTCAAGCTGTTAATTCTAAAATATACACGGAATTTTTTTAGCACAAGATTTGTTATTTATTCGACAAGATGTGAAAAAAAACTTCTGAAAGGCCAAGATAAATTGAAGGTTTTAATTATCACACCAGTGCAGTGATATACATCATTAAAACACAAATTAAACCAATATTAAAAAATTTAAGATTTTTTTTTGTCTCTCTCAGAAGGTTTGAAAAAAAAGTTGGACAAAATTGGAATTTTGGAAAAATCTTATTTTTCGGGCCGAGGTTAGTGATTAAATTTTTGTTTTATTAAAAAATGTTTAGGAGAACGATTTATCTAACTATTCAATCTTCCCTGACCTACGAGGAGGCAACCCACAAGCTTCTCAAACTGGCCCTTAAACCAGGTATAAAATATTAAAGGGAATGATGACAAAATTTGATTTGATTTGACCTTAACGGGATCCTTTGAACATTTTTCTAAGAAACGATTATAATGTCATTATAGTTTTTCCCGTCTAAAAATCAATTTTATTAAAGCAATCTTTGATTTCTCGAACACATTGAGCAAGAAAATGGCCATAATTTGTCCTAGCATTAGAAGCTATTAAGTAACGATTTGTATCCCATAGTTTATAAGATAACAACTTTACTCCATAGAAATCAAGTTAGAAGCTTTAATAGAGTCTAACATAAAATTCAATTAAAGAAAATTATTTTTATTTTAATATTTGCCAAGGACAAGAACCAGAGCTATGTCACATGATAATAGATTGCTGTGCTCAGCAGAGAACTTATGAGAAATATTTTGGACTCATCGCACAAACATTGTGCCAGGTAGGAATAAGGTAGAAGTCAAGGTCATTGTCAAGGTCAAATTATAGGTAGGAAAACAAGGTTTTAAGTCAAGGTCATTGTCAAGGTCAAGTTATAGGTAGAAATAAGGTTGAAGTCAAGGTCATTGTCAAGGTAAAGTTATAGGTAGAAATAAGGTTGAAGTCAAGGTCATTGTCAAGGTCAAATTATCGGTAGGAACAAGGTTTTAAGTCAAGGTTATTGTCAAGGTCAAGTTATAGGTAGTAATAAGGTTGAAGTCAAGGTCATTGTCAAGGTCAAGTTATAGGTAGGAATAAGGTTGAAGTCAAGGTCATTGTTAAGGTCAAATTATAGGTAGGAACAAGGTTTTAAGTCAAGGTCATTGTCAAGGTCAAGTTATAGGTAGGAACAAGGTTTTAAGTCAAGGTCATTGTCAAGGTAAAGTTATAGGTAGAAATATGGTTGAAGCCAAGGTCATTGTCAAGGTTAAATTATAGGCAGGAATAACGTTGAAGTCAAGGTCATTGTCAAGGTCCAGGTATAGGTTTCTAACACGAACGCCTATTCCTATTCTTTTTAAAATCATGTAGTTAAAAGGATTGATTTCAGATCACGAAGACCTACGTTGACCCCTTCATGAAGATATTTGCGGATACATACAGTACAGTACACAGGTACAAATAGATGGGGGCGGGTCTTTATTTCATTTTCTTATCAGGGGGTGTTTATTTTTAAGGAAAATCATTTTCTCTTTAAAAATCATTGTTTTCCGTAAATGATGTTAAGGGGAACAAATTAAATTTTTGCGGTAAAAGTTTCAGAAAAGGATTTTATTCAATTTTAAAGAAATTTATCACGCACTACAACAGGGCGAAAAAGTAACTTTTTCACCCTGCTATTAAAATTTTAAATTTCATACCTAATTTGTCTCATTGTAGGGTGATAAAGTTACTTAATCACCCTACGACAGGGTGATTAAGTAAGTTTATCGACCTGCTTTTGAATAATTTTAGTAAAACTGAAGAAAACCATGTCTGTTAATAAAATAGGTTTCATGCGTGCAAAAAAGTTTCCTAGTTTGTCAAAATAAACTAAAAAAATAAAAATCCCGGCAAAACTTTTTCGCACTTAATAATACCCAGTACAATGTCATAAATAGATATTAGAACCTTGCCTTTAGATGTTTAATTTCTCATCCCCGCTTTTAAAAATATACACTCATGTTCTCATAAATCAGATTTCGTTATTATTGGGGGGAGGGGGGTGTGGAATATTTGCAAAATAATAAAATATATTTTTTTATTTACTGTAAATATGATTTTCTTCCTAGACTGGAGACTGGAAAACTCAGAAATGTCGCAAAATTCTTCGGGCACCTCTTCTTCACTGATGCTATTGGTAATAATTATATTTTTCTTCTTTTTCAAACTGTCAAACGGTCTGGGGGGTGTTAGTAACGGGGCCTCTTTTTCAGATTTTATTTCAAATTAGTTCAAATAACGAGAAAAAATACATTATTGCGAATATATGTTAAAAATAGATACAGGAACGTGTGAATGGATGAAATTGCTTTTCGCGAATTACTCTATTTTAACGATTTATGAGATCAATAACAACAATAACAGCCATGTTCTGACACATATTTAGACTCATTTGAAGTTTTAAGACTTTTTCATTAAAATCTAAACAATTCTGGAATTATCAAAGTGGACAATGATTAATTGGGTAATTTTCTCTTAAATGAACTTTTAAATGACGCCACAATTGAAGATTGTCAACGAGAATTATATTTTTTATAAAATTTTCTTGAAATGGAATTTATGAACAAGTGTGGTAGTTGAACTAATATTAGCATTATCTGAAAAAAAGTTAAAATTAAAAAGCACTGAAATTAATGAATTTGAGCTTGTTCGATGAGCCACCTAACACCGGTTCAGATCTGAATCACCGATTTAAAGTTAAAGATCAATGTGGATTTTAATTGGTTGTTCAGAATTTAAACCGAGGGTAGGTATTGTTCAGCGACTTCCTCAATTTATCAAATAAGGTCCCAGGATAAGTAAAATTTTAGGTTGGGAGGTGATGGGAATTATCAAACTGAACGAAGATGATACAACCTCCTCATCCAGAATATTTATCAAGATTCTATGGCAGGTGAATCGGTCAATCAGCCGAACCGGCAATTTAACCAAACCGGCCATTTAAGCCGAATTGGCAATTTAGCCTAATCGGCAATTTAGCCGAATCGATCTTTAAGCCAAATCGGTAATGTTTTGGATTTGTTGTATGTTGCAGCCAACGGTGCTCGACCCCCTATCATTCACCAACTTTTGACCATAAATTGATTGATTGATTTTTGAGCCATTTTGAGTAATTTAATTTCAGGGTGGCCAAAATGTACGGATTGTACGGATTGATTTTTTTTAACCCTAAAATTGTACGGATTGTACGGATTGCACGGATTGTACGGATTTGTTTTCAAATTGTACGGATTGTACGGATTTTATCCTGTGTAGATACTCCCTTTAACATAGGTTTAACATTTGGTTTTAGAGGACATTTTTTTTATGAAAATTAGATAGACAGTTCCTTTGAAATAGGTTTAACGTTTGGTTTTAGAGGACATTTTATTATGTAAATTACGTAGATACTCCCTTTAACATTTGGTTTAGTGGGACATTTTATTATGAAAATATGCTCAAAGCACTAATATCTTCTTTAAAGACACAATAGAAGTATTTTTAGTACAGGGTTACCCGTCCTTTAACGGATGCTAATTTAATGACGACCCAAAACTATGTAAATGTAAGGTAAATTTTTGTTGCTAACTAAATATTTTAAAAGAATAAAATACAAGAAAAATAACTTTAAAAACTTACAGTGGTTGGGCAACTTGTAGAAATTATAATCAAATTATAACTGAATACCCGGCCTCTCAACTATTTTCGTAAATAACATTGGGAAGTCTTATAAGTACGGCTCAGTGTTTTCCATGTTCAGACTTTTTATGTTTTTTTATTTAAATAAAATATTTTTTAGCATGTTTTTAAAATTTAAACAAATGATTCCCTCGAAGTTTATATTTTCCGAAAAATTATACTTTCAAATTTAATTTGGTCTTAATTAAAAGTTTAATGAATAATGTGAAATATTTAAATTTAAAAATGGCGCCCTCGCCTTTATCTTGAACCGGTTTGGCCACGCTAGGAGAAGAGCCGAGAGCAGAGGAAAAATCTTATAAATAGATATGTGGACGGTTGGATTGCTCTCAACTACACGTATACTTCTCTCAAGAGAGAGATTAAAGAACACTTCAAGGAATGTGTGTTCAGAGTTTAGTTTCAAACAAAAATACTAACTAAATTATATAGATATAAAGGTGTTATCTACGTTGGTTTCTTTGTATGTCCGATCATAAATTATGAACCTTAATTGACCGATTTGCCTCAAATTTAGATTAGGAAATTCATGAATATTCTTATCTTGGTTTGAGTGGGTCGACTTCTATCGGGAAAAATAGCTTAATTAGTAATTTACGACCAATTGCGACCAACGACGGCAGGATTAACTTTGATTAACCTGGCAACGCTGCAGAGTTCCCAAGCTACTATTTATATACAATAACATTGGTAGAGACCGGGCTGAACAACCCGGATGTGGGCAAGACTTGAAACTCAAACCTACTCAACTCAAGCCATCCCTGCTAATATGATTTGATTTGAAAATCATGGGAAGTCAACCATCCATCTTCAATTCAAACCTGAGCTCCCGTCAAAGATATCCACAAAATGATGGAAATGAATGAAACAGAGCTGCGAACTTTAGTGTTGGATACTAATGATCCCGGTCGCTTGATCTTGATATCCACTTTGGGCGCTTTCAATTGTAGGATTTGAATAATCAGCATCTTATTATTAGTTATTCCTCCCCTGATCAAAGTTCAGGCTTCGACTTGAGACTGGTTGGCGGAATATTGAAAAAAGATAAAATTAATCTGCAGATTAAAAAAGCATTGATATCGATATCCACAATACAAGAGTTCTGAGATGAGTATACATATTATCAAAATCATTTATCACGATAATGTGATTTCGCCAATCAAAAACCTTTATTAACCCCCCCCCCCCCCTCTTTAAGAATTCTCAACACACTTACTCTGTATTAAAGAATATATTTGGAGCCTTCAGAAGATTTTGACAAGAAAATGAAAAATTGGAATTGAACTAGCATGGCCTCAAAAAATTCATTTATTTTCCTTAATCTTGCGGGAAAAAACTTTACTTCTGTTTTTCATTCCTAGTATGCTAGAGTTAAATGAATTTGTAAACGAAAATTTCTTAATTTTTAACCCCCCCCCCCCCATAAAATATACTATAACTTACTGAACATATTTACCAGCAAGTTGAACAGCGAACTTCTGCCAATGACGCTCTGCAGAAGGTTTTGTGGAAAAGGATTGAAAAACTTAAACAACAGAAGAAAGTTCCGTTAACCATCTCATCGAGCCATCTGATCGATAGGTACGTAAAGGAAAATACGATTTTTACGAATATGAGATACGCATTTCCTGTAATTTAATTGTAATTAAATAATAAATAATAATAATTAATCAATAATTTACTTAATTAGTTTAAATCTATTCTCTGTTCTAGTCTGTTCATGAACGATTAAGCCCCAATTTTGATAACTTTAATCAACAAATCAAATCCATTTTAAAAATGTTGTTTGTTATCAATTTGTTTATTATGTTTGTTGTTATCAATTTGTTTATGTTTGATGTTATGTATTTTTGTTTGTTTGATATCTATTTGCTGCCATTTATGTGTTTTTGTTTGTTTGTTTTATTTGATGTTAGTAATTTATTTTATGTTTTTTGTTATTTGTTTGTTTGATATCTTTTTGTTTTTGCTTCTTGTTATCTAATTGTTTTTGTTTGTTTTTATTTGTTTGTTTTTGTTTAGGAGTTAGCCGAGTTTATCGGTTTACCTAAACTAAATGAGCGGATACGGGATCCCACCCTTCAAGAAGCATTTGACGGAATCCTACCCAGGGATAACCCTCGAGATACTAGGTAAAAATCGTAATAGAGAGACTGTAAGCGTAATTTTAAGTGACCCTCCATGCAAAAAGTTGGCAATGCCCGATTTACAACTGTACCATTAAAAGCTTTGACTGATTAAGTTTGATTTAGATATCCATGTTTTTGTTTCTCTTAACTTTAAACTGTTAATTTTCATGTGTGGGTTCTCTGCGAAATGGGCGAAAGTGACTTGCAATTCCTTATAAGTAACAGAGAAACATTTCGGGTCGGAAAAACTATAGTTATCTTCAACATTTTTGATAAGATAAAGGTCTTAAGGACACCGATGACAATTTCTCCAATGTTTCTGAAGTAAGAAATGCGCAAATCACTTTTGCAGGAAACCCATTAATTTAATAAAAGCAAAAACATTAATTGAATATCTAACTAATTTTTGATTAGGCATAGTTTTAAGAAGTATTATTGTGAATCGAAAAGGCCACTCTATCAATGAAGGGTAACTTTAAACAATGAAATAGGAAGACGACATTATAGCCATACTTAAGTGCATTTGATATTGTTACACTTATTAGTAAAATGTGTCCGTTTACACTTTAAATTTACTGTGCCTTGTGCTCCTTGGACTTTTTAAAACTTGATTCTGAGAGTGATCTTCATATTTCAAGGTTTTCTGGTATCAACATGGGTCTCCTATTTTATCGAAAGAGAGCATAACAAAAAGCAAAACAATATCCGAAGTGTATTTTTTAAACCCTAAACAAGCTGTAATCTCATTCTTGATTTAGTAATTTCATCCGAGTTCATGGATGTGGATCGTTGGACATCCCTATATAACTCTTAATTGATTTGATTTGATTTGATTTGATTTGATTGTTTAGGTTTGCGATAAACTTCTTCACAAGTATAGGATTAGGAGGTCTGACAGAGGATCTAAGATCTCATCTGAAAACTGCTCCTAAATCATCAGCTGCAGTTCCTAATATCAGGTACCATTTTATTCAAGGAAGCATAGATTTTTTAATGCCAAGGCTTACGATTAATGTTTGTTCGTTTGTTTAAAGCTTCGGCTTGAGTCTTAAATCCTTAGACCCAGGTTTAAGGCTCAATCTTAGACCAAACTTATGAATCAGCTGACGACAGCTTGTATCACGTGATTGACAGCTGCCAACTCTTAGACTCGACTTAAAAGTTAAGGCCCAATGAAAATAAAACCAAACTTGGTTGGACTTTATTTAATGGAAACTTAATCCTATTTTAATCAACTCCATCGAATCCGCCAATTCCAACCATGAAAATCCGCCAAATTCTATATTAATAACTCCAACTTTTGAAAATTAGTTGCAAAAAACTATCCAATTATCTCTGAGCCAGTGATTTAAAAGCTTTGGCTTGGGCCGCAATTCCTCAAAACCTGCTTAAAACCCAATCTTATGTGTCAGGTGATCGATTGACTCCTGTGAGATTTTAGGCTCGACTTACGGAGTTTGGCCCAATGAAAATAAAACCGACCTTGGTTGTCTTAAGGGAAAATAAGGCGCAATGTTAACTTTTTTGAGTCTGGTTCTCCTCAAAACCCGTAATGCACTAGTTCCAAACATGAAATTCTTCCGAATATAATATTAACAAGTTTTTTCACCTCAACTCAGAGTGCAAAATTAGATGCAACTTAAATCCGAAAGCCCAATCCGTAAATAAGGCCCAACTCCAGCTTAGACCTGGGTCGTATTTTCCTGAATCTTCTAAATAAAAGTCATGCGGAATTTTTTGTGCTGAAATTTGTAACATACCGATTACAGACGGACGCTCATATATTTTTATTTCAAAGTTTTATAAATAAAAATTGCTAATCCCTAGAGCTAGGGTGAACCTTCATTGTTAAATGGAAATTTGAAATCCAAATTTTCGAAATTATCACCATTTATTGATCGAATAACACGCGAACATAGCTCTAACTATAACCTTTAATTTATCTCGGTACAAATCATGATTTTTAGTTGTTTTATATGTTCAGGAAGAAGTCTGTGAGCAGCAGTAGTAGCAGTAGCAGTTCCAGCAGTAGCAGCTCAGATTCAGGTGGGAACATACAGGGGGGAATGGGAAGACGACATCAAAGCTATGTGAACTGATTCCTGACTTGCATTTTTTCTGGATAAAACATGCAGAATCGATATGTAAATAAAGAAATCATGGCAAATCGTTAAAACTTAATTCATTCCGATCTAGTTTATTCACACCGGGATGACATTGTGGAAGTGGAGGACAGATTTGATTTAATTTAATGGGTGTTATAAACCCAGTAGCTTGAATATCAACTTATTTAATTGAAATGTACCCAGGGTTCATCTGCATAATTGCTTTTATTTTATGTTCATTAAGTACTTAAAATTAAAACTGTTTAACAGTTCTTCCCTTTTCTAATCCAAATTTCAACCTACGTTTTAATCCTAGCTAATCAGTTTAAATCCGTTTCAATCCGTGAGCGCATATGTAAGACGTGCCGTTCCCGTTTTGTATTTCTCCGATATTTCTAAGATTTACCAATCAAAACGTCTTTAGTTTCCTGCCCGGCCCGGCCCTCCGGCTCCGTCTGCCCGCTGCCGTCAGTCAAGCCTGAAGCCTTGCCCGTCCGTTTGGACTGTGTCAAGCTGGTAACAGGCGGCCCGCGCCGGAACGTAGTTTCTGAACTGTTAAAAATGCGCGAATACATGAGTTTAATTTGTGTGTGAATTTTCTAAACAACTTTTGACAGCTTAGCAAAGCCGAATATAGGATGTTTAAATCTAGTTTTGATTTGATGTTGCTAATTTGGTTGTTAAATATAATTAAATTTATTTAGATTCAGATTCAGAGGAAGATAAGAAAAAGAGACGAAAGAAGGCGGACAAGAGAAGCAGATCAACTAGTAGGAGGAAGGAGAGAAGGAGTAGGTCCCCTCGTAGGAGGAGGTAGTCGAGAGGAGTAGGTCCTTCCACTGGAAAATCAACGAACAACTCACGTTTTCGGACATTTTACTTCAAATGTTATTTTAGATTAGTAAAACTTGTATTTCTGTATCAATATAATATTTTTAAGTAAAAACATTTTTACAATAAAAATAATTTGTTTCAGATAACATTACAATGACAAAAATGTGACCGGAGAAATCGAAAATCGGAATTGCATAAATTGGTATTCAATATGAGCGATTCGGACATTGAAATAGTAGACGAGGTAGTAGCGATTGCTTTTAAACCTGCAACATTTCAACTTTAACGATGTATTGGTAAACATGAAAGAAAGGGGTGTTAATACAGTGCGTACGATTCCAATATTCTGTTTGATGCGGATCTATGGTTTATGAATATAGTATTGCAATTTTTATCTGCAAAAGAAGTCCAAAATGTCTTTTTAATTGTTAGAAAACCTTTTTTGTTTAAGAAAGTAGTAATCTCAATTTGAATGTCCGCGATCATATCTCATGAAACCCTTAACCGATTTCCCTCAAAATTTTATCGAAACCACAGTAATGTTCTTAGCTTGGATTAAAAACAGTTCAGTTGATTGGTTTTAAGGGTCTGTTCTAGAAAAGAAAACGATTTTTGGACCCCCCGGGCCCCTCCCCTCCTCATATCAATTTTTTTACATAACTTAGAATTCAACTATCTTAAACAAAAAATATTTTTAAAAAAAATTATTTTAGGGTTAGGTTAGGCGCTGTGGCTAGGATAGGCTAGGGAGCAAAGCGCTGCGGCCATGACATTTTTTAAATTTCAACAATTTTCAACAAAACTTGTATATATTTAGGGTTAGGTTAAGACACTTTCTGGGCTGAGCGCTCCGGCTAGGACAGACTAGGGGGGGGGGGTAAAGCTCCCGGCAAAGCTAGGCTCCCATAAATATTTTGTTCTAGTTTCTGCCGGATGAGAAGTATCTAGAATGGCGACCTTTACATCAAGCGTTGATAACGAACCAGAGTTTACTCAAGAAACATCCGCAGGCAGCTGAACCACAGAAAAAAAATCGTAACAAAAATCCATGAAAATTGCTTATAAGAACTGTACAGTGTACAGTACACTCAATTTGACGAGACCCTGCATTTATTCCATTTAAAGACTGGCCAATTGGCCGATTTTCAGTTGTACCCAATCAATTCTTGTTCTTGCAAACCTTGCGGAATTTGTCCTGTATTTTTTCTCATGAAAGTTGATTGTTTTCGATTAAAGCCGTTTTTATTAAAAATGATGAGCGGATTTATGAATCCGAGTAAATTAAGGGAATTTCTTCTATGGTTCATTTTGTTAATAAAATTAAAAAGACAGTCCCGTTAAAATAGGTTTAAGATTTGGTTTTCTAGGACATTTCATTATGAAAATTGCGTAGAAACTCCCTTAACATAGGTTTAACATTTAGTTTTAGAGAACATTTTATTATGAAAATTGCGTAGACACTCCCTTTAAAATAGGTTTAACATTTGGTTTTAGAGGACATTTCATTATGAAAATTAGATAGACAGTTCCTTTGAAATAGGTTTATCATTTGGTTTAGAGAACATTTTATTATTAAAATTATGTAGATACTCCCTTTAGAGTAGATCACTTGGTTTAGAGGACATTTTAATATGAAAATTATATAGATACTCCCTTTGAAATAGGTTTAACATTTGGTTTTAGAGGACATTTTTTTTATGAAAATTAGATAGACAGTTCCTTTGAAATAGGTTTAACATTTGGTTTTAGAGGACATTTTATTATGAAAATTACGTAGATACTCCCTTTAACATAGGTTTAACATTTGGTTTTAGAGGACATTTTTTTTATGAAAATTAGATAGACAGTTCCTTTGAAATAGGTTTAACGTTTGGTTTTAGAGGACATTTTATTATGTAAATTACGTAGATACTCCCTTTAACATTTGGTTTAGTGGGACATTTTATTATGAAAATATGCTCAAAGCACTAATATCTTCTTTAAAGACACAATAGAAGTATTTTTAGTACAGGGTTACCCGTCCTTTAACGGATGCTAATTTAATGACGACCCAAAACTATGTAAATGTAAGGTAAATTTTTGTTGCTAACTAAATATTTTAAAAGAATAAAATACAAGAAAAATAACTTTAAAAACTTACAGTGGTTGGGCAACTTGTAGAAATTATAATCAAATTATAACTGAATACCCGGCCTCTCAACTATTTTCGTAAATAACATTGGGAAGTCTTATAAGTACGGCTCAGTGTTTTCCATGTTCAGACTTTTTATGTTTTTTTATTTAAATAAAATATTTTTTAGCATGTTTTTAAAATTTAAACAAATGATTCCCTCGAAGTTTATATTTTCCGAAAAATTATACTTTCAAATTTAATTTGGTCTTAATTAAAAGTTTAATGAATAATGTGAAATATTTAAATTTAAAAATGGCGCCCTCGCCTTTATCTTGAACCGGTTTGGCCACGCTAGGAGAAGAGCCGAGAGCAGAGGAAAAATCTTATAAATAGATATGTGGACGGTTGGATTGCTCTCAACTACACGTATACTTCTCTCAAGAGAGAGATTAAAGAACACTTCAAGGAATGTGTGTTCAGAGTTTAGTTTCAAACAAAAATACTAACTAAATTATATAGATATAAAGGTGTTATCTACGTTGGTTTCTTTGTATGTCCGATCATAAATTATGAACCTTAATTGACCGATTTGCCTCAAATTTAGATTAGGAAATTCATGAATATTCTTATCTTGGTTTGAGTGGGTCGACTTCTATCGGGAAAAATAGCTTAATTAGTAATTTACGACCAATTGCGACCAACGACGGCAGGATTAACTTTGATTAACCTGGCAACGCTGCAGAGTTCCCAAGCTACTATTTATATACAATAACATTGGTAGAGACCGGGCTGAACAACCCGGATGTGGGCAAGACTTGAAACTCAAACCTACTCAACTCAAGCCATCCCTGCTAATATGATTTGATTTGAAAATCATGGGAAGTCAACCATCCATCTTCAATTCAAACCTGAGCTCCCGTCAAAGATATCCACAAAATGATGGAAATGAATGAAACAGAGCTGCGAACTTTAGTGTTGGATACTAATGATCCCGGTCGCTTGATCTTGATATCCACTTTGGGCGCTTTCAATTGTAGGATTTGAATAATCAGCATCTTATTATTAGTTATTCCTCCCCTGATCAAAGTTCAGGCTTCGACTTGAGACTGGTTGGCGGAATATTGAAAAAAGATAAAATTAATCTGCAGATTAAAAAAGCATTGATATCGATATCCACAATACAAGAGTTCTGAGATGAGTATACATATTATCAAAATCATTTATCACGATAATGTGATTTCGCCAATCAAAAACCTTTATTAACCCCCCCCCCCCCCTCTTTAAGAATTCTCAACACACTTACTCTGTATTAAAGAATATATTTGGAGCCTTCAGAAGATTTTGACAAGAAAATGAAAAATTGGAATTGAACTAGCATGGCCTCAAAAAATTCATTTATTTTCCTTAATCTTGCGGGAAAAAACTTTACTTCTGTTTTTCATTCCTAGTATGCTAGAGTTAAATGAATTTGTAAACGAAAATTTCTTAATTTTTAACCCCCCCCCCCCCATAAAATATACTATAACTTACTGAACATATTTACCAGCAAGTTGAACAGCGAACTTCTGCCAATGACGCTCTGCAGAAGGTTTTGTGGAAAAGGATTGAAAAACTTAAACAACAGAAGAAAGTTCCGTTAACCATCTCATCGAGCCATCTGATCGATAGGTACGTAAAGGAAAATACGATTTTTACGAATATGAGATACGCATTTTTACGGAGTTGAAATATGTATTTTTACAGATTTAAAAACGTACTTTTACGGATTTAAAAACGTACTTTTACGGATTTAAAAACGTACTTTTACGGATTTAAAAAGGTACTTTTACGGAGTTAAAAACGTACTTTTACGGATTTAAAATGCGTATTTTTACCAAAGAAATGAATGTCATAGAAAGTTACATTCCCGAATCACAGTTTCCTTATCCGAGAAACCATGATGAAGATATCGTCATTTTTCTATCTTACAGAAGATAAATTCTGTTGAATTCATGCCATGTCTCTGCTGTATAAAGTATGACTGATCGATTAATACACGCCCCCGGAGACTGAGCGTTGCGGATAGGACACATTATAAAAGCTTTAGTATAATTATCATTTTTCCATCTCAATAAATAGCTAAGCCAACCTACAAAGCGTCCCATATCATATCTCCAAGCTTTAGCCAAAAATATATTTTTCAACAAAAAGGACCAGTTTCTGGCGGACTTAAGACGCGGCTCAAATTCATTAAATTTGGACTCTGTTGTACTAAAAATTCCAAATTCAGACCTGTGCACGATGATGTGGGCCACCCTGTAGGTCTAATATTTTATTTGTTATCAGGAGTTTTGAGCATTATAAAAGAATTTTGGATCAAGAAGGGATGTCAGATGGATCCACGGAGTACACTCCAGGTTAGAGTTCAGAGAGTACATAATATATATCTACTATATATACATACATTCCCAGTTCAGAGAGTACACAAGATAGATCTACTGATATACATACATTCCCAGTTCAGAGAGTACACAAGATAGATCTACTGATATACATACATTCCCAGTTCAGAGAGTACACAAGATACATCTACTGATATACATACATTCCCAGTTCAGAGAGTACACAAGATACATCTACTGATATACATACATTCCCAGTTCAGAGAGTACACAAGATATATCTACTGATATACATACATTCCCAGTTCAGAGAGTTCACAAGATACATCTACTGATATACATACATTCCCATCTCAGGGGACCACAGTAAAATCTACAATGCATGGTTTAGATCAATCGAAGTTGGTTCAATTCTATTCTTGTTTCAGTTGTTGACAGTGTTGAAGCTAAGCCACCCGTACCTAATTATGTACCACCTGACAGTAGCTGGCAGTACAGTGGAGCTGTACCCGGGGGGGTTTATGGACCTGGTGGTGTACATGGCCAAGTTCAGGAGCCCCTTCCGGGTCCTTCTAGACCCACTCCTCTGTTGACAGGTTTAAGTATCTTTATTTTAGAAATATCAGTCTCATTATTGGCATTCTATTAGTCTTTTCGTTTCTTTGTCTTATTTTCTCATTGTCTTATTGTCTCATCATCTAACAGTGTCATTGTCTCATCTTTTTATCATCTTGACGACTTAGCGTCTTATATTCTTGTCGACTAAAAATTTTATTATCTTGACTATTTTTGTTATTGTTATGACGACTTAACGATTTGATGTAGTATAGTCTTGTCGTTACAATGTCCTAACACTTCAACGTCTTAACTTAGACACTTGACATTTGGCGTGACACTAAACTTTAAACTTGACCTGACACTTGACACTTAACACTTGGCACTCGACACTAAACACTAGACACTTGCCGTGACACTAAACTTTAAACTTGACCTGACACTTGACTATAAGTTTGCAGTGCGTTATTCATCCATTCATAGAAATGAGAACATCTTATTCCTGTATGCTGCTGAGATCAAACATCAAAGAGGAACACTCAATCTTGATATAGCGATACATAACTATGCCACTCATAAGTACTTAAGAGATGAGAACCATGGAGGAGGAATAATCCTATGGACCAAAAAACAGACAGGAGCTGCAGTTCGACCATGGTCCCCCAAACAAGATGCACCAGAATGGATGAACAGCGAAAGATCCTGGATTGTTTTACAATTTGGAACACACAAGATGGCTTGTTGTGGGTTATACCTCGAACGGAGTCACCACAGAATTCAGAAAACTACAAACGAAACGAACAGATTCTACAGCAACTAAGTAAAGAAAAGCAGGAAGTAGAAGAACAGGGATATATAGTGAGCCTATTAGGGGATTTTAACGCAAGAATAACACCAGATAATCACTTCACCTTCACCAAGTATCCGCACAAGGCTAACAACAACGGAGGGTTACTAAATAACTTTGCACAATCCAACAGGCTCTACTGCATGAACCCAATGAAGTGGAAAAATAGAGCAGAAGCGTCCTATACTTACCAGAGAGACCTAGGAATCAGATACGACTGCTCTATAATAGATTACGGGCTCGGCACAATGGAAGCAATCTCACTAACAACAAGCTTTACGATACAGGATTCATCTGACTTTAGCGTCGAATCAGACCACAGCTCACTGCTCTGGGAGTTTGATGTCAAACTTTTAAACCAAAAAATCAAAGTCGAACTAGTAAGGAACCCTCTAAGAAAGATCAGGAAATGGCAATCTTACACCAAAATTCTAGAATCATGACTTTCAACAGGGAGAGTAGACTTTGATGGAATGACCTCAGTAGAGAAAGCCAACTACTTAACAACAGAGTTCTGCAAGGCTGGAACCTCAGTCATACCAGCAACTACTTCAAACCAAACAACGAAATCAAGACAATCGACAAAGTTGTTAAAACTTCTAGCAGAAAGCAAATCAGCCCGCAGATCTCTCAAAATATATCCAGATAAAACTGATCAAGAATTCACAGAACTGAAATTAAGAGCAAAGTCAGCTTCAGTAAAAGCAAAAATCCAGTATTACAAAGAGTCATTCAATACAAAACGGAAGGTAAAAATCTTATTAAACAAGAAAGGTCCTAAGGCTCAAAAATTATTCTGGGAATTAACT
Organism: Eurytemora carolleeae; assembly: GCF_000591075.1. Lineage (NCBI taxonomy): Eukaryota > Metazoa > Arthropoda > Copepoda > Calanoida > Temoridae > Eurytemora > Eurytemora carolleeae. The sequence goes on along the minus strand of NW_019396530.1, from coordinate 245,812 downwards.
AATCCAAAACCAAGGAAATCATCTGGAATTGAAGCTCTAGAAGCAAACAGTATCTTAACAACAAACCCAGCGGAGATGAATGAATTAGTGGAAATCTTCTTTGAAACTAAATTCAAAACAGTACTCAACAAAGAAGAGATAGAGAGGTCTCTACCCGATATGTCAAAGCTAGGGGAGCCCGAAAAAAGAATGGATGAGACTACAGCTGAAGCATTGATGGAACCAATAACCCTAACCGAACTCTCAGTTACACTTGATAAATTAGATACTTCAAAAGCAGAAGGCATGGACGGAATTACAAACGAGATGCTTCGGAACACTGGACATGTAGCACCCCAAAAGCTGCTGGAGATGTTAAACAACACCTTGATATCAGGAAGAATACTGGACAGTTGGAAGGAAGGCGATGTAGCTTTGATCCTTAAGAAACCGCCACAAACGGACATTAGTAATTACTGTCCCATCACTCTAATTAGTTGCATCTCAAAACTAATAACCAAGATATTAGCACAACGGATAAGCTTAGCAGTAGAGAAGGATGATCTTATTGGTCCAGAGCAAAATGGGTTCAGAGCCAGCAGATCATGCAGTGACAACATTTTCATACTTAATTCAATCCTGGAGATGAATAAAAGCAAGAAGAAATTGTCCTACCTTATATTTGTGGACCTCAAGGAGGCATATGATAGAGTAGACCGTAACATCCTCTTTGCTAGATTACAACAACTCAAATTCCCAGATAAACTTATAGCATTCCTAAGAAACTACTACTTCCAAGATAACATCTCGACATCATCAACCGGTGAAAGATCAAGGAAGCAATACCAGCAGAGAGGGCTCCGCCAAGGTTGCAACTTAAGCAGCGTCCTGTTCATCATATATGTAGCAGAACTAGCCAGGAGAGTGAAAACAAGCGGCCATGGTGTGAAACTAGAATCTGGAGAGGTTGTTGGGATACTTCTATTTGCAGATGATATAATCTTAATTGCAAACACACCAGAATCTCTAGAAAGACTCAAAGGTGTACTGGAAACCTGGTGCTCTGACTATAAAATGGTGGTATCAGTATCAAAAACCAATGTAATTTCACCCGATGAAGAGTACACATGTTCAGTATCTAGCACAGGTGATTGCGAAGCAGATGCTATTGCACAGGTAGAATCCTACAAGTACCTGGGAGTACAACAATATCTAGAAACTCACAGGACATCCCGTCACAAAGGTGAGGACATGCTCAAACGAGCAAATATATACAAGAATGTCATATTATCCAGCAGAAAGTTTCTCCCCGATAAAGTACGATCATTATCAACAATCTGGAATTCAGTAGCATTACCTCGTATACTCTACGCAATTCCAATATCTGAGAAGGTTATACAGGAGCTGGAATCCATTCAGCTGAGAGTAGGGAAGTCCACTCTAGGTTTACCACAATCAACAGCTAACCCAGCTGTTTACCTGGAATTGGGATGGAAACCCATCAGACTGCACCTAGAGGAATCGCTTTTGAGATTCTACAAGAGAGTAAATAGTGCAACATTTAAGGGTAGTCAACTCGTAAAATCATGTATGGAGTGGAACATTGCTAACAACAACACGAAATATATGAAATATTTAACGTCCATGATGACCCAAATCAATCCTGAATCCCTACCTCTACAGGAGATAGAGCACAAACAGCTCCTTGAATATCACAAGCTTCAAATTTTGTGACGAGTTCAAGAGCTGGACAGCCTAAGAATCATGCCCATACCGCGTAGGTGGTGGAAACCTTCACCATTTGTAGAAGAATTCCAACGGTCGAGAATGTTGGTAAAGTTCAGATCTATGAATTCTGGATTAGGGAACAGGGATGGATTTAGATCTGTGGATGCTACATCACAAGATGACAGAAGAATCACCACTTGCCCTCTTTGTCTAAATGGCCGGAACGATGAAATACATCTTCTACTGAGCTGTTCTTCCATGGAGAGAATGAGAAGAACAATTCAAATGAGCACGGGTAAAACACTGGAATATACCCTATCAGAAATACGTACCAGATATTCATGCAATTCAGACCAGGAGGTAGCGAGATTTTTCCTAGGACAAGAACAAAATCTAAATAGATCAACAATGGTGGATAGAGGTTTATCACTGGATCTGCTTGTATCTGGGTTTTACAAGAATTGGTCAGAACTACGTGGCAGGATCATACACCAACCTAACAGCTGGAGACCATCTTAATCACTTATAAAACAAGTAGGTTATTCCTTATAATCAGTAGTATAATTAAGCCAAGTATTAATGGATGATTTGAAATGGATTTTGGTATATATCACTTGGATATTATATTCTTATAACATGTAAAGATAGTCTTATGATATATACTATGTAATAATACTTAAAGTTAACTGAAATAAAAGATGAAAGTACAAACACGATACACCACGCAATTGGAAGCCTATAAAAATAAAAGCAACATTTTAATGACAGAATCAACAAATGGCTTTAAATTTCAATACAACATGATTCTTTAATAAATCTTATAAATCATATAACCTAACATTTACTATATTATACACAGAAACATTTAATAAATACACCTTCTTTCGTTTAACTTCAGGTAGTATATATGTCGAATCACTTAACAATTCCCCTTTATTTAAGACATTTCATATTTCATATAATACTTACTTATTTATTACAATTCATATTATTTCATGTAATATTTACTTATTTATTACATTTCATAATATTTCATAAAATATTCACTTGAATTCATTTTATAATTTCATCTTAAAAACAATTTATAGTAGTTTTATAGTTTCAACTCATGAAAACCCTTTTTAAACACTCAGTTAATCGGGAGGGAGACTCTCTCTTGTCAGCATTTAAATATGCATTTAATACAACTGTTTGGCAACTAGCTGACAAAAGGAATCGGACCGGTGACATGGCTCAAATTTGGTCGTGTGTCCGACGATAGGTTTAAACTATGTCAGACTGAAAAGCCTTCACCTATAAGGGATTGTGATGGCATACCCCTTGTAGGTCAAGGAGCTGTTGGACACTAGCTGTATGCTATGATATGATATGATAATAAAACTTTTTTAGGCATCCTCTTTAAATTTATAATCCTTATTTGTTTTACCTTTGGGGTCTGCAATCTTACTAGGAGAACACTACGTGTAGATGCACCACTGTTCCTGATTTATTCTCGTGTCCATTTTATATCAGTAAACGCATCATTATGTAAATGAATAAATCAGGTTTTGCTGGATAATATACTATGGGTCAGTTGCACATTATCATTTATTTTAATAAAGATTAAATGATTAATTCTGCCCATTTTGGATGCTGCATTTATCACAATGGTTTGTTAGTTGCTGTTAGCCATTTTTCTATTATTTTACCCAGCTTTTTACCTCTTTCTATTAGGGATTTCTCCTTTGAACCATCTTGGCCAAGGTAATTCCGTAAAATTCTTGCATTTGCTATTGTGCCTTTGGCCTTTTGTGTAGCCAAATAGTTAGATATTTTAAGCTCCCGTCAGACTGTGGCTACAGCAGGACATTCAAATATTACGTGGGATTTTGTTAGTTTAATATGAAGCCCAAAAATTTCGCAGTGTGGGCAAAACTCACATTTAAATCCATATCGGTTTTTGTACCGGTTGCCTAATTGTGCATTACCTCCCCTGACTTGGCATAAAATCTTACTTGCTTTTGAATCATTAATGTGGTCTTGCATTTTAAACCAGTTCCAAGGTTGAGGGGCTGTATTTAAAGTAGATGGTTGCCTTTTAACACTCAATACAAGTGCCACTGCTTTATTTATTAAAGCAGCTTGCAGGTGTGATTTCTTTTTAAAAGGGGATGGTGGAGTTAGCACATTTGATGTAGGGGGGGGGGCCTGCCTTCATTTTTGGTTCAAATCTTCCAATTTGTTGGCTGCACGCCTAATTAGGGTTCGAAATTCCTATAATAAAATCAAATTGAACTTTAATAACCTCTAATGACCTCTAATGACCTCCACAAATAGAAAATATTTCAACTATGGCTTATGCAAATAACCTCCAAAAATGAAAATGTTTTAATTATGGCTTTATGCATATCAAACGAAAGCTAGGAATCCAGGGAATACAGTAGTAGCAACAAATCCAGTGTTTGACCTTCTAATGATCTCTTATGACCTCTAATGACCTCTAATGACCTCTAATGACCTCTAATGACCTCCACAAATAGAATATATTTCAACCATGGCTTTTATGCATATCAAACGAAAGCTAGGAACCCAGGGAATACAGTAGTAGCAACAAATCCAGTGTTTGACCTTCTAATGACCTCTAACAACCTCTAATGACCTAAATGACCTCCAAAAATGAAAATGTTTTAACTATGGCTTAATGCATATCAAACTAAAGCTAGGAATCCAGGGAATACAGTAGTAGCAAAAAATCCAGTGTTTGATATTCTAATGATCTCTTATGACCTCTAATGACCTCTAATGACCTCTAATGACCTCTAATGACCTCCACAAATAGAATATATTTCAACCATGGCTTTTATGCATATCAAACGAAAGCTAGGAACCCAGGGAATACAGTAGTAGCAACAAATCCAGTGTTTGACCTTCTAATGACCTCTAACAACCTCTAATGACCTAAATGACCTCCAAAAATGAAAATGTTTTAACTATGGCTTTATGCATATCAAACGAAAGCTAGGAATCCAGGGAATACAGTAGTAGCAACAAATCCAGTGTTTGACCTTCTAATGATCTCTTATGACCTCTAATGACCTCTAATGACCTCTAATGACCTCTAATGACCTAACATTAAAATTCAATTTGATTTTATTTTAGGAATTTCGAACCCTAATTAGGCGTGCACCCAAAAAATTGGAAGATTTGAACCAAAAATGAAGGCAGGGCCCCCCCCCCCACATCAAATGTGCCAACTCCACCATCCCCTTTACAATTAACCCTATTTGGGATTGGATTTTCATCCATGATATAGTGTTAGGATTCTCAGGGTGTTCCAATGACTGTCTTCAAATTATTAAAAGGATCGGATTCCGTTTTGTTTTTAAAATATTATAAATAAACAGAGCTTGTTTGTTAAGGATCCTATATTCAATTGGCATTAATCCAGCATCTATCCAAGCCAGTGCTCTTGATGTTGAAGCTGGAACCTGTAGTATAAACCTACCAATCATATTTTGGATACAGTCCAGCTCCATTACTGTACTCTTTTTATAGTTAACGCTTCCACACAGTACAATATTGATGGTATTGCGCATGTCTCCCATACTCTTTTAGCTATTAACACCTTATCTAAATCCCCCCTAGTTAGACTCATGTGTATGCATAGTTCATAGCTCTTTTAATCATTATCTCTTCATATTGGCTAATTATATTCCTTCCTCTTAGCTGTATTTTAACCCCTAAATATTTTGCGACTAATATTTCTTCAATGGTTTTGGAATTAACTGACCAATTAACATCATACGTAGCATTTGAGATAATATATGTTTTACTGGTTGCTAAAGTCATTTTCATATCCCTGCAAAACATACACACTACCCTTAACAGTTTGTTCATTCCAATTTTTGGCATCCCTGAAATCAGTACAAGGTCGTCCGCAAAAAACAATGCCGTAACCATTTTGTCTCCTATTTTCTCCCCTAACTTAGTATTATGCAGCGCTGTTCCCAGAGATGAAATACACAGGGGAAATAATAGGGGGGGGATAATGAGCACCCTTGTTTTACCCTTGTGTGAAATATACTGGAGCTGAAAGACCGTGGATTAAACTCACTCTAATTGAATCATTATAGTACATACTTCTTATTAGTGAGACTACCCTTCCGCAAAATCCTATAAATCTCAATTTAGTGTATAAAAGTTCCCTGCACACAGAATCATATGCTTTAGCTATATCACAAAAAGCAATTCAAACCGTTTTGTGTTTACATCTTGCTTCCTTTATAGCATTAATTATGATAAACACACAATCTGTTGTAGACCTTTGTTAGCGGAACCCACGAAACCCATACTACACTTGCAACTGTTAAGGGTCGTTTTTTGTAAACCTCTAAAGACAGCTCTTTTTTGTCAATCAAGGTCATTTTCCCTGTATTTAAAATAGCCGGTAGATCCCTGCAAGCTGCTTTAACAAATAAAGCAGTCGCAAGTAAGATTTTATGCCAGGGGAGGTAATTCACAATTAGGCAACCGTTACAAAAACCGATATGGATTTAAATACGAGTTTTGCCCACAGTGCGTAATTTTTGGATTTCATATGAAACTAACAGAATCACATGTAATATTTGAATGTCCTGCTGTAGCCACAGTCAGACGGGAGCTTAAAATATCTAACTTTTTGGCTTCACAAAAGGCCAAAGGCACAATAGCAAATGCAAGAATTTTACGGAATTACCTTGGCCAAGATGGTTCAAAGGAGAAATCCCTAATAGAAAGAGGTAAAAAGCTGGGTAAAATAATAGAAAAATGGCTAACAGAAACTCACGAACCATTGGTGTAAATGCAGAATTAATCATTTAATCTTTATTAAAATAAATGATAATGTGCAACTGACCCATAGTATATTATCCAGCTAAACCTGATTTACTCATTTACATAATGATGCGTTTACTGATATAAAATGGACACGAGAATAAATCAGGAACAGTGGTGCATCTACACTTAATGTTCTCCTAGTAAGATTGCAGACCCGAAGGTAAAACAAATAATTGGATTATAAATTTAAAGAGGATGCCTAAAAAAGTTTTATTAATGACATTCCATTAAAAATGCCCCTTAGTTAGATTCAGATTTGTTGAACCCATTTTGAAAAATTTTAAACAGACGTGTGTACTGTTTAAGAATGCTATTTAAAGCATTTTTAGGCCTCCTTACATATCGGTCATACACACTGGATCCTAAGGTATTCAAACCTGATGTGATCCATTAGAACCCAGGCAGACACAGGAAGGTGGCTGGAGCTCGACCCTAGAGCTTGGAGAATCATTGTCCTTGGGGATCATGATTCTTTGACTATAGGTTGAATGTTAATAATAATAATAATAATCACAATCTAATACTATGTTTTTCAGGAATATACTTGAAGGAAACAATCTTGTATCAACTATTTTTCACAATCTAATGATATGTTTTTCAGGAATATACGTGAAGGAAACAATCTTGTATCAACCATTATTCACAATATAATATTATTTCAGGAATATAAGCAAAGGACATATTCTTGTATCGACCATTATTTACAATCTAATAATATGTTTTCAGGAATATACGTGAAGGAAACAATCTTGTGTTAACCATTATTCACAATCTAATATGTTTTCAGGAATATATGCGAAGGACACAATCTTGTATCGACCATTATTTACAATCTAATAATATGTTTTCAGGAATATACGTGAAGGAAACAATCTTGTATCAACTATTATTCACAATCTAATATATTTACAGGAATATACGTGAAGGAAACAATCTTGTATCGACCATTATTCACAATCTAACCAGAGCGTCGGCCAGTGTCAAGGTAGGCTATCAAAAAAATATTGTTAAGAATTAATTTTTAATTTAAATTCCATATTTTTGAACAGATAGGTGTTTGTTCAAATTAAGCGAAATAAGACTATAAAAGCTTGCCAATTTTTGTCCTATAAAGAAAAATTTCTTAAACTTTTTTTTTAAAGGGGGGGGCCACAAAAAGTATTACTCTCCGGAAAATTTAAACAATGTTTAAACATAACTTAGAATTGTCGTAGGAGGCTGATTTTTTGCATGCAAACTCAGAATTATGTATATTACATGCATTTTTTGGTTTTGAAGGAATTTGAAAATATATATCTATGTTTTTTTTTTCAGTACATTGTTCAATGCTATTCCTTAAACAAGATTTATCATGCAGAGGCTAAAGGAAACTTCATCAGTATTGTCAGATATATCATGGGAGATATATCAAACCTAATACAGTTAGGATTATCTCAGGTAGATATTAAGTAAACTATACAAGTATTATCAAATATATTATGGATATCATGGAAACCTAATACAATTAGAATTATCCCATATACTGTGATAACCAGAAAACTCTGGAATAGGAAGACGACATAACAGCAATACTTAAGTGTAGTTGATGTTGTTTCAATGTAAATAGCCTTACTAGACACTTATTAAATAATTATTATGTCCTAAAGTGAACGGGGTCTGTTTACTCTGCACAATTTCTTTGTTTCATGCTCATTAGACTATATTTCAAGACATAACTTGAGTCTAAAAGTCGTCTTCCTATTTCAGAGTTTCGGTTATCACTGTAATTATTGAATAATGTAGCAATAAATACAGGGAAACAGGGTTACGTGCATTCGTTTAATTGCGTCCGTTTAAGTGAATTCTTTTAATTGCATCCGTTTAAGTGCATTTGTTTATTTGCGTCTGTTTATGTGCATTCGTTTAATTGCGCCCGTTTAAGTGCGTCCGTATAATTGAATCCGGTTAAGTGCGTACGTACCGTATAAGTGCGTCCGTATAAGTTTGTTCGTACATGTGCGTCTATATAAGTGCGTCTGTATAAGCGCGTCCGTACAAGTTTGTCCATAAGTGCGTCGTACACAAGTATTGAAAAGCAATCTTTCAAAAAATTTCAATTTCAGTTTTTTTCCGAATGAATTTTTTCGTTTGTATTTTAGGAGTTGTTGATGGATTTGTTGACCCAGTTTTCCCAGTTGATCCTCATCCAGTCCCCCAGCATCGAGATAGAGGTCCAACAGGTGATCTATATAGAGATATGCTAGCTGAAGTGCACGGCGTTGCCTATGGAATTTTACAACCATAGATCAAACATCTATGAACATGTTATCTTTGAACCATATAACTTAATTTTTGTAATTCTGAGCATACATAAACCTTACCTGGCATCATTTAAGTTGCCTCAAAAATTTTGGGCCCGATCGGTTCAGCCGTTTTGACGTTTATTGAAAGCAAACCAACAAACAAAAAGCAATAAAAAAACACCCAAACAGACAGACAAGCAAAGTAACATCTAGACATCGGCTTTTAACAATATGAATATATATCTATAATCTAATAATAATAATAAGTAAACCACATAACCAAATTCCCCTAGATCCACTTTTATACGCCTTCCCTGCCTCCCCCCCCCCTCTCATAAATATAAAATCAAATGAAGTTTTTTAACTCAATTGTTCGGGTAATAGAATTTGTGTTCTCTCTAAAAGATTGGCAGTATAACTTCAGGGGTGTATATTTTCTCGAGCAACATTCCACCCCCCCTTTTAAAAAGTTTTATTTCTCCACCTAGTTAAAAATTTTAGATTTGCTTGCTGAATTGGGGAACAGAAAAGACTTTAGGGGGAATAAATAAATTTTTTGAGTAAAAAGTAAAAAAAAACTTTGATGTTAATATTTCAATTTTTTCCCTAATATCCTGAAAAATGTACACCCCCTGTATAAGTGTTGAACCTAGGATAAGGATGCACAGAGACGGTTTAGGGAGGATCTAGCACTGTCCAGAGTTCCCAATACAGGCAACCCATTCATCTAGCAAATATTGATTAATTGATTGATTGAATGATTGATTTATTGGTAGGTCCCACAAAATAGTGGCATGGCTCAAATTTGGGTGCACTTCTGGAATTCTTCCGAGGAATTAATAATTAGCAAAAACACTTCCTTTCATCTTACATCTGGTTCAGTTTAAGGGAAAAAACCTATTTTCTAGATCATGGCTGAAAACCTGAATGTAGGGCGAATTGAAACCGGGTCTTGCTTGAGGGAGTTTCAAGCAATCCCTACGCCTTAAGATTTTATTTGATTTTACCAAATATTGACTCCAACTTTTCTATTTATTAGCAGGAACTAGAAAGAAAATGACACAGATTTGTTATAATTAAGGGGGGGGATAATTTAATGATATTGTTATGAATCTTTTATTGTAATGGAGGGTCACTGAAAATAATGTGTTCTTAACTTTTTACCTTAAAATCTTCAAAAATGGGGGGTTAAGATTGTTTTCGAGTTTTTAGTTTGTTTTTACCAACTATTGACCGAGCTTTTTATATGAAGTCGCAGATACTAACACTTATTACTTTAAATCTTCAACAAAAGAGGTTTAAGAATTAGTTGGAGTTTTACTTCTTTCGAACCTTATTTTTGATGGATGAACTAACCAAGGATATGCAGTTGGTGCTCCTCCTCTTCCTTCTCCATCTAGGGGACCTCACACCCCTCCAGTTCCCTTCAGTCCTCCCATTCAATGTCCACCTTCTCAGGGTATAGGAGAACCAGAGAAGAACTCGAGACCAAGGTAAATATTTTACAATTGAAGGGATTGTACGTGTACTTTCAAATGATCCTCTATGCTAAGAGGGGAATTGAAACCCTAATATGATCTTAAATATGAAAGATTTTTCTAGCTTGACAAGTGTTAAATTGTAATTATTTATCCTCATTGTTCTGTAAGCAGAAATGCGCAAGTCACTTTTACAGAGAACCCCAAATCGAAAGTTATCAGTTTTTAAAAATAGAATCATGGATAGCTTAGTCATTTCTTGATCAGACAATGCCTTTAATGGTATCGTTGTGAATCAGACATGGCATTCTGTAAATTGAGACCCGGGGTTCAATCAAAATTACGCTTACAGTCCATTTAAGGAACTTATTACTCCCCTGAAACTCTCTTATGATACACCAATACTGTAGAATATATTTGCAATCCGATGTACACTTCAATTTTTTTAAAGGAGGTGAGTAACAGTTTTCTGTAGAATCTATCTTGCATGCGCAATGCACATGACAAAAATTTATTCATTAAGTTTTTAATATTATTTTTACGACGTTGCTTCATTAACTCGTTTAAGTTACTTCATGACTTGTACGTGGTATGGTATATAAATTTAGTTAAACTCGGATTTGATTTCAGTTTACAGCGAGTGGCAGGTTAGATTCGCAATGGCACCCTTCTTTAGTCTGTTAAAGGATGGTGGACTTATTCTTTTGTCTCCACATAAACGTATGCAATTTATGTAATTGTTGAGCATTTTGTTTGCAAGAAGATTCCTAAAAATATAAATATATCTCTATCATTTGAACTTTTAAATACCGCGATGGACGTAAAGTATTCGGGATTTTATGCCTTCGAATTTCGATAATCAAGGGGTACCGTTGAAAATTGGACATTCCCCTCAATACTTGATGGGTCACTTTATTGAGGATTACCCTCCCCCCATGACATCTTTTTTTATAAACTGTAAAACTAAAAAAGATGAAATTCTTTTTTATATATTTTGAGTCGTTATTATCAGTTTTTCATAATGTTCCCCCACTCCCATGTGTTGACAGTCACAGTACACACACTACTAGTTTGATTATTATAGAGGTTTGGAATTTTTGTTTTAATTGAGCGGGGTCCAGTTCGGCATTCGACCTATTGTTGATTTTACCAATTCCTATTTCAGATTCCCAATTCATTGTAGCCGGTTCAAATTCATGTCCTTCTGCAACCACCTGGATAGATCCAAGTATCACGTGCTGCGTGACCGACAGCGGTTACTCGGAGATTTTGACGCCTACCTTCTGATCGGCCTCGACCTTCTAGAGGTCGGAGATGGACTGTCCTCGAATCTAATCATTCAGGTAAAAACCTGAATAGTGTTTTCCTATTGTGTGCCTTAAAGTGCGTTCTTTGTGTGCGTCATTGATGTCCATACCTGCTTAATCCTTGCGTCCTAATCTATAATGAGAATGTCGAATGCTTTTTTCATTAAATTCAGTTTTTTAAAAATACCTAGGGTTTCAGGCGGTTCGCGTCCATCTTCTATTAAAATTTTCAATTGTGTCTATATCTCGTACAAAAACAATAATAAAAAAATTAGTGGATTAAAAAAAAATATTCGTGGATTCCCAAAAGTTTAGGAAAATAACAATTTTTTGGGGGCAAATTTTTGTTGTTCTGAGCATTCATAAACCTTCCGGCTTCCCTTTTGAGTTACTATAAATAATGTGGACCCGATCGGTTAAGTCGTTTATTGGACACAAACAAACAGACAGACATACCACTAAATTATATATATAGATGTTTAAGCTTGTTTTGACTAGTTGGGGGTGTGTCTACCTGATGGTTCCAAAATGATGTACGCTTCCTACCCTGAGAACAACGAGATCGGAGACAACTGGATGCGGAAGCATGGTTATACGTCGGAGTACTTCTCCAAGGGGAACAAGAAGATCAGGATACTGACCCAGAAGCATATGGCCAGTTCCTTCCTCTGGGATCTCAAGAACATCCTGGGTAGGAATGACAAGGACGGATTGATCATAACTGTTCTCCAGATGGAGAAGCTGATCGGATTGATCAAGTTCATAGTGAATCTCGGAGAGGAGATGGTGACTGAGTTTATGAAGATCTTTAAGGGATACTGCATCCTCGAACCGATTATACGAACTGTCTGTTTGACCCAAGACGGACCTATCGTCCGGGTGAGCAATTCACTTGCGCTTCAGATATTTGGGTTTAGTCCGACCACGTACTGTGACGATATGGCCTCCAACCTGTACAGCATGGCCTCTCAGCTGGACAGCGAGGTCAGGAGGAATGTTGGCGCTATCAGTAGCCAGCTGATGAAGATATTCAAGGATTTTACAGAAGATCTTAAAGAAATGGAGGTAACAATTTAATAGATTACATTCAAGAGATTGTTTTCCTTATTTTAACTGACCATTCATTCATTCATTCATCCTGTCATTCATCCATTTATTCATCCTTTCATCCTTTCATTCATTCATCCTTTCATTCATTCATCCTTCCTTTTATTTATTCATCCTTTCACTCATTTATTAATTCATTGATTCATTGATTCAGTAATTCATCCTTTCATTCATTCTTTCATTCATTCATTCTTTCATTCATAGCAGGTTCTTTTAAACTTAAAAAGTTAATATCGCTAATGTAAACTGTCAAATTATATGCGCGACATGAGAAATTTTGTACAAAGTTATTTTTCGCTTTCTTTCTGAATCTTTTAGAAATTTTAAGTTCCAATCCATTTGATGTTTGAGTAGGTAGTGATTTAAAACACCTAGACACATGTTAATGACTAGATATGTGCTAATTTTTTTTTAAACCTTCAGTTTTGCATTTTTTATTAACAATTGCCTAAGCTTTTTATCATTTGTGATTGTTTTAGTCGTTAAAGAGTTAATTGGTAACGAGCATTAACAATGAGCAATCATTAACGATCACTTATGTTGTGATGTTGATTGTTCAAAGATCAGGTTTTTTTTTAAATAATATAATTTACCGACGCCTGTCTTAAATCGACAATAGCAATAAACTTTGTATATTTTTTAACACCTTTCAAGTTTTCTGTAATGTATTTATATATTTAGAGTTTATCTTTTATTTATTTTTTATTTATTTAGGGTGTTACTGATGCTATTTATCAAGCTCTGAAAGGTCAAGTCCAGCTGAGCCGGTTAGTTGACCCATTCCCCCGGAGTCGTTCTCTCTGTAGACCAGAGGAAGAAGTGGCGTGTGTTCTCATTCAGGTGTGGTATCAGATTTTCTACACCTTCCCCCACCCCCTTTTTTAAAGATTTGTTCTCCGGAAATTAGTTATGTCGGCGCGGAGTGGAGCGGCAACAGTTTTGTTATGAGTTTATTTGCTGAAATGGAAAAAAACCAAATTATTTAAGGGAAGTAAATGAAGATTTGGGTAAACAGTATCTAAGAGGTATAAAAAATTGTCTTTTCATGAACAATTTTTTGATTTTTTGTTAAGAGCATCAAGAATCACCACTGTGTATAATTCTTTCTATATGCTTAGTACCAATGTTCTTTGCCAATAAGCAACGATCAGTAACAATTTTCAGTACCAATGGGCATTGTGCATGTGCAACGATCAGTACCAATTTTCAGTATACATTTTAGCAACAATTTTTAGTTTACGTTTTGGTACCAATATTTCAGAGCTTCCAAGGAGACAAAAATACAGTTTTAGCCTTTAATTGGAAAGTTTATCTTCTTACCTCACCCCCCCCCCCATTATGTTTTAACAATTTGTTAAAATGACTTTGTTCAGGTGCTTCTGTTCAACGGTATTTCTATGCGGCAATTAACCAACCTATCGCGGGATGATCCAAAACTAGTGCTTGCTCGTCTTAACTCCACTCTAAACACAACAATACCTGATATAGACGGAAGAGATACAAGGAAACCAAATCAAAACAAATAATAGTATTTTACTGTACTTTTCATAAGTTATGTAGGAATTATTTGATATTGTCATTACACTACATGCTTATGCCTTTTCATTATAAAGTTATGATTAGAAAATCAATTTTGTAATGAAGGTACGTCATATTCCCCTTACAATACTTATACAAGGAAACCACATCAAACCAAATTGCGATAATATCACTATCATAATAGTAGCGATTTTGCCATACTATTTGCCATTTATATCATTATAATGAGAATATCGATTTTGTCATGAAGTTATGTCTTAATATCCCTTTTGTTGTAAGCATTATGATAAGGAAGCTTTTTTGCCTTCGCTCCCTATCATTATAGAATTTTAACGAGAATATTGATTTTGTCATGAAGAATCCCCTATTATAATTATTAGAATTATGAAAAGGAAGCATTATGATAAGGATAGCAAGTTTGCCCTTAATTTTTCCCTTTTTCCCTATCAGTATTAGATTTATGATAAAAATAGCCATTTTGCCTTTAAATTTCATTCTATTAGCGAGGAGTCACATATTAGATGTGTAATTTTGAGGCCCAGTTTAACTCCTATGCTTTGTTGATTTTGGTTTAATTGCTAGGATTTTTGATATTGCGCTGAAAGCTGTTGTTGGGTTTATTTCATCATTGCAACAACGGTAAGCATTGAAATTCATTTTAACAATAATAATCATGAAATCAAAAACAAAAAGAATTTTAAGTTAAGATTTCTAAATATTTTGGACACTTTTTCTCTTGATATTTGTAAAAGATAAAAGTATAATTTTAGGACGCCTTTAGACGGGCAGAGGAGCAGGTTTAAGTCAGGAGAAAGCTATGACAGCGAAGGTAAGAAATCAATTGATCAATCAATAAAATAAAAAAATATGCCACCAAATAAAATAGGGAACCCATTTGTTATAATTTGAGAACTATGAGTTGCAGAGGGTACTCATAGTTATTCCCGCCATTTACCCGAGCTTGGTCGTAAACTGCGATTTTAGTTAATAATAGTTTTCCCGAGTTCCCCAATCAAAATTAGAGGCGAATCGGTCCAGGGGTACCATAATAAACGTCCAAAAATAATCTAGGCTCTGTGCCTGATGATTTGAGTGCCACGCCGATAAAGGACCCAGAACTGCAGATTCTTCAGGTATTTAGTTGATCTTAAGGCAGGTAAATTTTTTAAGAATTTTGAAATCTCAATTGCTCCAGCCGGATTAGTAAGGAGCAAAAACATCATTTTTAGTAAGACGAATTTGACTTTTACCGGGAAAAAAAATTTGAAACCTCACTTGAAAAAATAGTCCACCTGAATGGCGCTGATCAGGGTTTCGTTTTTTTTTATTGTTAAATTAATCAGACTGGGTTATTTTTTGGATACAAGTTTCACTTTCTGTTCAATAATTTTTCTAAATTTCTAGGATTTCCTTGTGAAAAGTTTGAATCAGCAGAATCCGCACAGTTACTCTAGGCTTACTCTGATGAACATCACTAACTCAATGTGCTCCGTACTGCTAGCAGTATTTAAAACTTATGCAGGGTATGGACAGACACAAACTTCCAAGTTATAGACTCATTAAACACACAGACAGCGAAAAAAGAAACAGACACAGACAGAAAAGAACAAACAAAGTTTAGACCAACTCTGATTAATATCACTAACTCAAAGTGCTCCATGCTGTCAGCAGTATTCAAATCTTTGGTAGAGTATGGATGGATTGGATAGAAACATTTAAATACACAGATAGGGGAAAAGGAAACAAACAGAAGACACTGAATAAAAATACGACACAGTTCCTCCCGAAATTATTCATTGTGCTTTTTTTAGCATTAATACTTTTTTATGGTTTATTCTAACCCAGGGGTTCTCTAGGGTTTTTGTGGCGGTGTAAGACTGAACTTTGTGGCAGATATTAATTTAGCCAGATTTGATGTGGCTCATTGTTGTTGAATGTCTTTTTATTGTTGTTAGTAGTGTACATTGTACAGTATCTATTATTCATTATTTATTATTCATTATTCATTATACATTATACATTATACATTATTCATTATACACTAAACATTATACATTGTACATTGTACATTGTACATTATACATTGTACATTGTACACTGTACACTGTACGTTGTACGTTGTACGTTGTACGTTGTGCGTTGTACGCTGTACGTTGCACGTCGTACGTCGTATGTTGTACGTTGCACGTTGTACGTTGTACATTGTACACTTGCTCACAAAACACCAACGTCCAATTGTACATTGTACATTCAACATTGTACACTGGCCACAAAACACAAAGTCCAACAGACATAGACAGCAACCTAACAGTCGAAGAAAAATCGCAAAAATCACAGGCAGACAAAAATATATCTAAATAGAAAAAAGCTTGATTCAATAATTTGTATTTATTGTTTAGAATCAAATCTAGCTTCTGTTCTTCTCTGAACCCAGAGCAACGTGAGAACGAGTTGAAAAAGAATCTTCTCAAGGAGGTGGATCATTTTACAAACATGTATTTTTACATCATTATTATTAGTATTATTATTTGGTCTATATCTTCCTACCATAAACTTGATTTATATTTGAAAAATTCAAAAATAAAATTAAGTTTCTAAAGTCCTGGCATTCTTATGGCATTTTTAGATCTTCTTCCCCTAATGTATTATTTTTTTCTCTTTAATATTTATATTTAGACTATTAGCGAGGCCCCTCCTGCGTGGAAAGGATTTAAACTCCTGGACTTAATCAGAATTGCGGATCTATTCTTTAACAGGTTTTTTATTTTGATTATTTAATAAATAATATTTTACAACGTGACCCTTGAAACATTTTCTGAGCAAAGTTTATATCTTTTTTTTCCACCTAAAAGTTGTGTATATTCTATTGTGGTTTCTCTGTAACATTTCTGGATGCATGCAGCAGAGGCAAAGAAAAAGTTTTCAGAATTTTATACTTTTCCAGAGAGGGAAACAATACTTACTTCCTCACTGATGTTTAGAGAAAAATCGAAAAGGGTATACGGTGTGAATCATTTTATATATGGACTTTCCTCCCTCACATTGTATATATTGCCTTCCTTCCCTCACATTGTATATATTGCCTTCCTTCCCTCACATTGTATATATTGCCTTCCCCCCTTATGATGTATATATTGCCTTTCCTCCCTCACATTTTATATATTGCCTTCCCTCCCTCACATTGTATATATTGTCTTCCCTCCCTCGCATTGTATATATTGCCTTCCCCCCTTATGATGTATATATTGCCTTTCCTCCCTCACATTTTATGTATTGCCTTCCCTCCCTCACATTGTATATATTGCCTTCCCCCCTTATGATGTATATATTGCCTTTCCTCCCTCACATTGTATATATTACCTTCCCTCCCTCACATTGTATATATTACCTTCTCTCCCTCACATTGTATATATTGCCTTCCCCCCTTATGATGTATATATTGCCTTTCCTCGCTCACATTTTATATATTGCCTTCCCTCCCTCACATTGTATATATTGCCTTCCCCCTTTATGATGTATATATTGCCTTTCCTCCCTCACATTGTATATATTGCCTTCCTTCCCTCACATTGTATATATTGTCTTCCTTCCCTCACATTGTATATATTGCCTTCCCCCCTTAAGATGTATATATTGCCTTTCCTCCCTCACATTTTATATATTGCCTTCCCTCCCTCACATTGTATAAATTGTCTTCCCTCCCTCACATTGTATATATTGCCTTCCCCCCCTCACGATATGTAATTGTATTGCTTTCCCTCCGTCACATTTTATATAGTGCCTTCCCTCCCTCTCATTGTATATATTGCCTTCCTTCCCTCACATTGTATATATTGCCTTCTCACCCCTCACGATGTATTTGTATTGCTTTCCCTCCCTCACATTGTATATATTGCCTTCCCTCCCTCACAATGTTACTATTACAGAAGGACGGAGTACAAGGACAGTGCGTTTATCAACCTGGAGAATCATTTCATCAGTGCTCTCTCCAATACCAAGAGGAACCTGGGGAACCAGGAAACCAGGAACCTCGCTCGGACCCTCGTCATGTCTTTTGAAGATATTAGGAATAGAAATAAATTTAAAACATTTGAAACTTTTTTCAAATATTTTGATTTATTACATTTTTGGGTAAAAAGTATCTTTTTTCAAAGTTTATGTATCCCCCCCCCCCCTGTTTCGTAATGATGTATTTCTGTTTGACTAGTTACACATATGAACGTCTGATGAACCAGATTTCATCCGGGAACTCTATGCTAACCCAGAGCCGGATCCAGCATGCGCTCAACCAGAGGTTCGGGACCCCGCCTCCCACCTGGGCAGGGTGTACAGTGGAGTTCGTTGTACAGGAAACTTTAGCGCATTTTTCCTCCCTTGCAGTAAAGACGGAGGTGAAGCAGGAGAACTTTGGGAGAGGTGGAGGAGGGAGGGGAGGGAGGGGAGGCAGGGGAGGCAATAAACGATCGGAACCATTTAATTCTTCTCCAGGAATACTAAGAGATTTTGAACTATTTTCATTAGAATTATATCATAACCTTTAACTTACTTCCTCCATTTGATTTCTAGAAGCAGTTAAGTATAAAAAAGTATTATTAAGAACAAGTTCACTTATGAGTTTTTCTTTGGAAAAACTGTTTTAATAAACTGTTCCCTGGCCTTGGTTAGATTGCTTCGAGAAAAAAACTTGATGTTACTCAGCTAAAAAATATATTTTGATTTATTACATACATATCCTTCTCAATTCTATACAAAAAAAACATATTATTTAAAAATTAGAAAAAAAATACATTTAATATCTATAAAAAATGTAAAATTCAAATGTTTGAAGGACATATTTTAATCCTAATCCTTTTAAAAAATTTAAACCGAATTGGTTTAACCGGTATTATGTTTTTTGAGTGAATCTAATGAACAGAGAAGCTGAATGTATATTAAGATTCTAATAAAAGACATTATCTCCAAGTAAACCCTTGGTTCAGGAGGGTTTGGGTTCGGGAGTAAAAGGATCAAGGTTGAGGACGGGTGGAGAGGGTTTACGGAGGGGTTGGAGACAGAACTCCGGGCTCTTGTAGGATACTGCAATAGAGAAAAGGTGAAGGACAAGGCACTGAAAGATTCTAACACACGAAGCCTTATACAGGTTGGTCCAACTTATAATCTTATTTTACTTTAAAGGGACTGTAGGCTTTATTTCAAGTGACCCTCCATGCAAAGATGGCAATTCTAGATTCACAATGGTACCGTTGAAACCTTAATCTGATCAATAATGTGGAACATATTTTAGATTTTAAGTTTTTAAGGCCGGGTACTGTTGTGAACCAGGTATTGCCTTCTTTTAAATATTGCTTATGAGTGATAATTTAGTGTAATTTAGCTGCGAGCAATTTCCTTAAAAAGAATGAGAAGAAAAAAAATTTGGGAATTTTAAAATCTAAATTGAAATTGAACATTGTGTAACCTTACCAACCATAAACATTAAACATACCCTTGGGGCATGAAAGGTCCCACGGTTTACATTGCAGAAATTAGAAATCCTAGCCTTAGAGGGCGCTTCGCGCCCATCTTCCAAATTAATTGTGAACATGTTCTCTTTGTGTGCATCGTAAAACAAAACAAAAATTATTCGCGGATTTTCACAAAAAATTTCGCGGATTTTCAAAATTTTCTAAAATTTAATGACGATCGAATTTTGATGGAGACAAGTATTTGAAATTTTGATCATTCATAAACCTTCCCTGGGGTCCCTAGATGTCCCACAAAAAATTTGGGCCCGATCGGTTCAGCCGTTATGACGTTTATTGGATACAAACAAACAGACAAACAAACAAACAGACAGACAAGCCAAATTTATATATAGACTAGAAATTCAAGGCGCTTCGCGCCCTTCTTTCTAGCCTGAGAGGGCGCTTCGCTCCCATCTTCTAAATTAATTGTGAACATGTTCTCTTTGTGTACATCGTAAAACAAAACAAAAACAATTCGTGGATTTTCAAAATTTTCAAAAATCTAATGAAGATCGAATTTTGATGGAGACAAATATTTAAAATTTCAATCATTCATCAACCTTCCCTGGGGTCCCTAGATGCCCCACAAAAAATTTGGACCCGATCGGTTCAGCAGTTTTGACGTTTATTGGGTACAAACAGACAGACAAGCCAAATTTATATATAGAAGAAGAAGGTTGAGATTGACATCTATGCATCTATGCATAGATGCATAGATGCATAGATGCATTGATGCATTGATGCATTGATGCATTGATGCATTGATGCATTGATGCATTGATGCATTGATGCATTGATGCATTGATGCATTGATGCATTGATGCACTGATGCATCGATGCATTGATTTATCGATTCATCGTTTCATTGTTTCATCAATTCATTGATCTCTGTATAGGAGTTGGGAGAGAAGGTAGAGAAGGAACAGCTGAGCTTGAAAGTTGTGAGAACTAGGTTCAGGAATAAGGACGCATTTAATAAGGATCTCGAGACTAAGAAACTCTGTAACCAGATCTTTAAAAAACCTTTAGGGGGGCATTTATTTATTTATTTATTTATTTATTTATTCATTTATTCATATATTCGTTTATTCATTTATTCATTTATTCATTTATTCATTTCTTTATTCCTTTATTCCTTTATTCCTTTATTCCTTTATTCCTTTATTCCTTTATTCTTTTATTCTTTTATTCTTATATTCCTTTATTCCTTTGTTCCTTTCTATGTTTGATTCCTTTATTCCTTTCTATGGTTGATTCCTTTGATTTGTTTTATTCATTTATTCATTTTTCATTCATTTATCCTTTAATGCCTTTATTCATTATATTCATCCATTTTTTCATTTATACATTTATTAATTTAAAACTTTAAAAAAATTGCCATCAAAGTAACAACTTTTTGAATTGCCTCAATTACAGGCAAAGACGGTTTCCTCAAAGCCCTGTTTCAGCGTTTCTGTTTGTACTTTGGTAAACCAGAACTTATACAGGTTTGAACTAGATAAATCAGAATTTGTCCCTTTTTCAATTGGAATTGGCATTTCGGAAACTCAGGATGGGGAAATAATTATTTTGTAAAAAGTGTTCATAGAGGGTCAGAACTTGGGAGTACAAATGAGGCTGTTTTACTTAAATTAATTAAAATTTATTTGCATCAGGAGGACACCAAGGATGCTGATGATGATCCCGAAGAGAAGGAGAACACCAATCCGAATGTTACTCCATACATTGAGTCCATAGAGAGCATTCAGGGGCATTCTTAATCATTCATTAATTTAATTTATTTTATTTATTTATTTATTTATTTATTTATTTATTTATTTATTTATTTATTCTTTATCATTCATTTATTCATTATTGATTATTCGTTTATTCATCTTAATTATTCAGAACAGTATTAATCATTCATTTATTCATTTAGACAATCTTAATCATTCATTTAGATAACCTTAATCATTCATATTTTCATTAAGACATTCTTTATCATTCATTTATTCATCCTTTTATTTATTCTTAATCATTCACTTATTCATTTTTAATTTTTCATCTTTTCAAGTATTCATTTATTTATTCATTTAGACATTCTAAATTTTTTATTTATTCATTCACACATTCTTAGTCATTATTTCTCTATTTTAAAATTATTATTTATTTTCTTATTTATTCAAATTAGCTACTTAGTCATTCATTTTTTTACTTTAACTTTCTTTCATTTATTTATTTATTCATTCTCTAATAATTCATTTATTTATTTATTTATTCATTCATTTTTTCATTTATTCATTCTTCACTCATTGCATTTACACTTTTTCATCACTAATTTTCCATTTTAACATTCTTTTTATTTACTTATTTATTCAAACTTTCTTATCTTTTCATTCATTCTTAATCATTTATATATTCATTTATGCATTTCAACATTCGTAATCATCCATTCATCCCATCATGGTTGCCCGTTCAATCATTCATTATACAATTTCTGTTTATCCTTCCTTTAACCTGAGAAATTAAGAATGATTGATCTAGGCTATTGTTGATGAGTTAAAACAACGGTATAGACGTTATCTTCAATGTTCTAAGAAGGTAAATATTTAACAATTGATGAAGCATATTTTTAATTTGTCAGACAATATTTTAAACTAGCTGAAGAGCCCGTCGTTGCCCGTGGAGAAAAAAAATTTGAAAAAAAATATTTGAAAAAAT
The DNA here is from genome assembly GCF_000591075.1 of Eurytemora carolleeae. Lineage (NCBI taxonomy): Eukaryota > Metazoa > Arthropoda > Copepoda > Calanoida > Temoridae > Eurytemora > Eurytemora carolleeae. The sequence goes on along the minus strand of NW_019396530.1, from coordinate 223,334 downwards.
ATTTGAAAAAATTATTGTCTATTTTTTTAACCTATAACACCCCCCGGCCACCCATGAGTGTCCACAAAAAATTTCAGCCCAATCGGTCCGACCGTTTGGCCGTCTATACGCAACATATATATATATACGCATGTCTTGTTTTATAATTTAGACTAATTTTATCAACTTTGGTTTAGAAATCTATTTTTAGGTTCAAGGTTCTTTTTTCATTATACAATAATTATTGAGATACTAAACAGATCCGGGAGCAATATCAGAAAATTATATTTAGCTGATTCTAACATTAGGGGGGTTGGAGTTGAGGAAGGAAACACTGAACCTGTCAGGTTGTCTGAATCTGACAGATGGAGGACGGAAGGAGATTCTTAGATTGTCTGGGTGTAAATATACATCATAAAATAATTTTTTTGCATTTCATATTTTATTGGTGCATCTCCTGAATAATTTTACTAAAAATTCATAGTCATTTCATTTCAGTTAGGCGATTTAATGTTTTAAAAATACAAACCAACTAATTGTTTAATACTGGAAGGGTTGCAAGAATGCTGCTAAAAATGATGATATAGACCTAATTATGTAGTGCTGGAAGGAGTGTGAGAATGCTACTAAAAATGATGATATAGACCTAATTATGTTTAGTACTGGAATGAGTGTGAGAATGCTACTAAAAATGATGATATAGACCTAATTATGTTTAGTACTGGAATGAGTGTGAGAATGCTACTAAAAATGATGATATTGACCGTCTTCACGAGTTCCTCCTGTATTCACAACCATTGCTGAAGCTTAACGTCAACACACAACGACAGGGACAATACAGAAATATCATATAATTTTTTTGGTACTCCTCAAGAGCGTTTGTTTTTCATATTTTAACTTTAAAAAAACTTTTAAAAGAGGTGGTCATTCTTAAGACATGCGTTTTTTGTTCCACTAATTACTTTCCTAGACTGTGTTTGTACTTATTTAGTACACAAATATTTTCAAGGGGTAAAGAAACCAAACATTAACCCACTTTTAATAAAAATAACAATTTTAGATTAAAAAATGGATGTGAAGCTCTACAATCATTCAACAAAAATACATTGATTGAAATCATTCTAACGTAAATCAATGAATAATTTCCCGAATTCTTTATCTTTAATTTCCCGAATTCTTTATCTTTAATTTCCCGAATTCTTTATCTTTATTTTCCGAATTTTTTATCTTTAATTTCCCGAATTCTTTATCTTTAATTTTCAGAATTCTTTATCTTTAATTTTCCGAATTCTTTATCTTTAATTTTCCGAATTCTTTATCTTTAATTTTCCGAACTCTTTATCTTTAATTTCCTGAATTCTTTATCTTTAATTTTCAGAATTCTTTATCTTTAATTTCCCGAATTCTTAATCTTTAATTTTCCGAATTTTATATCTTTAATTTTCCGAATTTCTGTTTGTTCTGCAGACGCATATTACAGCTGAGAAGGTGGAGGACCTGATTAAACACATTCTGAGTCTTTGGAATATGGAAACACTTAGATCTAAAATTGAATTGTTGTTTGGGGAGAATCTGAATAAGAAGGAGTTCCAAAAAAAGATGAGCGAAATGCTCAAGGTAATTAAAAAAAGATTGTAATGATTAACGAATGGATCGCGACTTCTTTATTGTTTTTCCTTGAATTTTAAATTCAGAAGTAAAATTATTAATAATAAGTGTTTTGTCAATTGAAATTACGCTTATATTCCCTTTAATTATTTAATAATTAAGGTTTACATTGTTTCATCCTTGATTTAGTTAAGCCACTTCGAGTTTGGAAATAAGTTTGGTTTGATTTGATTTGATTTGATTTAATTTGATTTGATTTGATTTGATTTGATTTGCTTTGATTTGATTTGATTTGATTTGATTTGATTTGATTTGATTTGGTTTGGTTTGATTTGGTTTGGTTTGGTTTGGTTTGGTTTGATTTGGTTTGGTTTGGTTTGGTTTAATTTGGTTTGGTTTAATTTGGTTTGGTTTAATTTGGTTTGATTTGATCTGATATCATTTGATCTAATTTCATTTCATTCGATTTGATTTAGTCTGGATCGTTCCCTGTCAGCTGTCAGCCTATATCTGGTCTTCTTGTATCCTTAGTTGTTCAGTTCTACCAGCAGGAAATTATTGAATCGGAGCCAGGTCGCTCAACTACCTTTTCAAAACTTGAATCACCGATTAAAAAGGATTTGATTCGAACATTAAAAATTGAACCATCGTGGCGTTAGGTAGTTCAACGACCTCTCCAATTCATTAATTTCTGTCCCAGGCTCTGCAATCCATCCCACTACATAAATCCACTCTCAAGGTTCACATGGAACTAGACGAATCCAATGCTCTTGGAGAACTCCAGGTAGTAAGAGGCATCCTATGTGATCCCAGCTGGGAACCTTTGTGTAGGATACTTATAATCCTTATTCATTGATCTCGATATCGGCAGTGGGCACTTTTGAATTTTACGCAGGATTTGCTTGATCTATTGATTTTTGTAAACTGCAATTTCTCTGTTCTCTTGTTTAAATTGTATTGAATAAAGATTAAATTAATCTGTAGATTAACAAGAGCATTTATCTTGATCGAATCCACAAATACAAATGTCTTCTTAAGAGTTTTAGCTTTCCGATGCTCCACAAAAATCCAAGAGGTTAAAAATATGCATTGGCTCCAATACTGGGTCTGGCAGAAGATATATAAGATATATAATAGGCGAAGACGACCCAATCCTCGGATAACCAATGTTTTAATAAATTCTTGAGAGCCTGCGATTTAAAAAATATGGGAAAATATGGCTCGGGTTCTAAGCTGTTGTTGGGCCTTTTTTACAGCTTGAGCTTTCGGATTTAAACTGCATCTTTTTTTCCACAGAGTTCAGTTCATAAAACCGGTTTAATATTCTATTTGGCGAATTTTCATGGAAGGAATTGGCGCATTCCGGTTTTTTTATGAGAACAAGACTCAACATAGAGCCTCATTTTCCACTAAAACCAACCAAGGTCGGTTTTATTTTCATTGAGCCCAACTCCTTAAGTCGAGCCGAAGATATTGCAGCTGTCAATCATTTGACACAAGCTGTCGTCAGAGTTGGATCGAAGATTGGGTCTTAAAGTCGGGTTTAAGGAATTACTGCTGGAGCCGAAGTTTTTAAATCGCAGACTCCGGGCCTAGATGTATATTACTGTGTCCGTAGCAAGAATCTGCAGAGAAACCAAAATTATAAGAGAAAACCGTGAATATCTCATTCATTTTTGATTTGTCAAAGCTTTATGGGTTCTGTTGTCAATTTTAAAAATGGAAGCTTACTTGAAATAACGTCTCCAGTTGGTTTAATCACAGACAAAAATATCTAAATCTCGTAACTTAAGGAGTACCTGTTCCACGTACATCTGGAGGAGGCTGTACAGCTCCAAGCAGAAGACGACCTCCGTGGATTCCAACTCCAGTATGTTGATATCTCCAGGGTGTCATCAAGGATTCACTCCACCGTAAACTTCCTGCTGGACTGTGGATTCAACCTGTACACCGCTATAGAACAGTATATTAAGGGAACTCTTAGTGAGTGGTTGAACCAGAGAATCAAGGCAAGGGTTTACATTTTCATCAAAAAACTCTTTTTTTCCTCTTTATTTTTTTTTAACAAATGAATTGAATTTTCCTAACAAACTCTGATTTTCTATTCCCTATATCATTGCAACCCAATTTCCTAGACCTCAGATATTGCAAACTATGACTTTTAGTAGATCTAAAAATCTTAAGTTTTTACGATCAGGTTTCCAAGATATAGGGATTAGACAATTTGAGCTTGTGACAAAGACTTAATTCTCTTTTTCGCTGACTTAAAGGAAAATTTAAAATGTTGGGTCAAAAGTATCGAATTATCTTCCCCCTGAAATCTTTGATAAATCTAAAATCTACTCCCACCAGGCCATGGGGGTTGGTGGAAGGGGGGTTTCTTGAATTGATTAACTCTTTAATATAGGGACAGGCGATGAAGAAGCTAAGCCCGGCTGAAAGCAGTCTTCTTGTCAGACTTTGCCATGATTTCATCGATACTAAGGTAATATATTTTTATTTTTTAGACTCGAAAGAGACGTAATTTTAATGTAATGTAATGGTTTGTCCCAAGGTCATAATACAAGGAAAGTTAATTGCAATTGCGTATATTCTGCGTACATATTGAAACCAGTTCTCTCAGGTCGGAATGTGTAAACAAGAATAGATGTATCAGTGTTCGCGAGGAGGTTAAAAGTATTAAATTTTGATAATTTTGATAATTCACATAATAGTTTTTTATGACCAGAATATTTCATTGATTTTTATGTGAAAGATGGATCCCATGTCAGGCTTCGATATCCGTCTTGTGTTTACATTACCGCCCAGAGACAGTACACTGCAGTACAAAAGATGCGTACACCTCTGAAATAACTTTCCTTGCATTATAACCTTGGTTTGTCTGAATCACAACAGAATACTTAAAACCTAGATACGTGATATTTATCAACTTCTTATTGGTTAAGTCTCCAAAAGCTCTGTTGAAAATATCTGCAAGACTGAATTTTTGTTTGTCTAGATAAAGGTGTCGCGGCCCCCCAGTCTCCCGACCAGCAAGTACCACAGGAGGAACCTCAAGCTCGAAATTATATCCTTGATTAACACCGGGGAGTTTATCAAACCTAAATACAAGAATAAGGTCGTGGTGGAGATGGTGTTGCCCCGGACCGAACAGGAGATCCTACTCCCCCTCTCTCCGTCCTCCGGTCCTGCCGGAGTCAAGATCGAGGCTCCGGAGCTAAGTATGAGAGATGAGAACCTCAATCTGAAGAGAGAACTAGTTCCCGGAAATATTACTCTTAGGAACCATATTCATTTCCGGTTTTCAAAAAGAATTATTTATTTTTCATTTTTGCAGATTTTACTTCAGGCCGTTTTTATCTAATCCCAACCCTACTCTCTCTCTCACTAGGATTACAGGATTCTCTTTTCAATATATTTCGCCAAAAGCTTTCTTCGTCCTTACTCATTTGAAGAGTATTGAATGACTGCTTACAGATTATGTACGGAATATTAATTTCAAATAGTTAATATTGTTGAGACCCATATATGACATTACCACCGTAAAAGAATATATCTAGATTATTTCTTTACTCTTAAGAATTTCACTATTTTGCTTTTTTCCCTTATAATTAATGGACTTCTGATTTGTAAAGGTTTGTTAAAAATTGACTTCTTTTTGGTCAAGGTTTGATATCAATGGACTTTTCTTTGGTCAAAATTATTGCTGAATTGACTTCTTAATGGTCAAGGTTTGAAATTTTGAACTTCTTATTAGTTAAAGGGAGTGTTCGCGAAAAATGAAAGGGGGTATAGGCTTAATGCGATAAAAAAGCGCTTTTGATCGCCACTAATCTTACTTCTATCTGTTGCGTCTGTAAGGAGAAAACTGTTAAAAACGACTTATACTGAAGAACGTAACGTCCATACAAATTGAGAAAGTTGCAACACATGACTCGGGTCGTAAAAAAATCCATTTAATTTCAAGCAAATCAATCAGATATTACAACCTACAGTCATCGATTATTTTTCGACGCATTTCTGTATAGTTAATATTTCATAATATTTTTTATTTGTTATGCACTTAAAACGCCGAAATAGTTGGCCGCCAGGTGTCTCTGCTCTCGATGGTTTGAATGATTTCACGTGGCAGAGACACCTAGCGGAAAAAACGTCGTTTTAAGTGCATTGCATATAAACAAATAACAAATATTATGAAACATTAACTATATTTAAATGCGTCGAAAAATAATCGATGTCGAAAGATTTTAATATTTCAATGATCTGTTTGATATTAAATTGATTTGTTTACGATCCGAGTTGAATGTTGCATCTTTCTGAATTTGTAAGGACACTACCTTCTTCGGTATTAGTCGTTTTTAACAATTTTCTCCTTATAGACGCAACAGCTAGAAGTAAGATTAGTAGCGATCATAAGCGCTTTTTTATATCGCATTAAGCCTATACCCCCTTTCATTTTTCGCGAACACTCCCTTTAAGGTTTGAAATTAATGGACTTTTTATTGGTCAAGGTGTAAAATTTATGGACTTCTTATTGGTTAAGGTTTGAAGTTAATTGACTTCTGATTGGTCAAGGTTTGAAATTAATGGACTTTCGATTGGTCAAGGTTTGAAATTAGTGGACTTTTGATTGGTCAAGGTTTAAAATTAATGGACTTCTTATTGGTTAAGGCTTGATATGTAAAAATTATAAGCTGAATTGACTGCTTATGGTCAAGGTTTTAAATTAATAGACTTTTTTTTTGTCATGGTTTTAAATTAATGAATTTCTTATTGGTCAAGGTTTGAAATTAAAGGACATTTTATTGGTCACGGTTTTAAATTAATGAACTTCTTACTGTTTAAGGCTTGATATCAATGGATTTTTCTTTGGTCAAAATTATTAGTGAATGGAATTCTTATTTGTCAAGGTTTGAAATTAATAGACTTTTTTTTGGTCAAGGTTTGAAATTAATGAATTTCTGATTGGTCAAGGTTTGAAATTAATGGACTTCTTATTGGTTAAGACTTGATATCAATGGACTTTTCTTTGATAAAAATTATTGCTGAATTGACTTCTTATGGTCAAGGTCTTATGGTCAAGGTTTTAAATTAAGGAACTTTTTATTGGTCAAGGTTTAAAATTAATGGACTTCTTATTGGTTAAGGCTTGATATCAATGGACTTTTCTTTGGTCAAAATTGATATTGAATGGATATTGGTACAGATTCTGAAGTATTCCACCGAACGAAATGATGGTTGATTTGATTTTATTATTATTATTATTATTATTATTATTATTAAGTAGAACCTTGAAAAGAATATTGTGATATTATTACAGTAAAGTTGTGATAATTCCTCCACAATCAGAGAAATCCTTCTACGCTGCTGTAACAGGTCTAGAGATGGGCATCGTCTTTTTGTGAACAAACAAAATTTTCTTGAACGATTTTGTCGTTCAGGGAAAAACATACTATGGACGAACGACTAGGATCGTTTAAAGAATTGAAAAAATTATTTAAAATTGTTCGAACGATCATTTTTTTTAAAGCACGGTTTTACTGAGCGATTTTGAGAAGGAACGAAATAAACTTTTTTTTGAACGATTGAAAACAAAACGAACGAAATGGGTCGTTCGTGACCAAGAAACGAACAAAATGAAAAAAAATGAATTCGCCCATCTTTAATAATAGGTCTGCCCTGTCTGAAACCCCAGAGTGAGCTTTGTATCAGTATATCGAAGGAAACTGCCAAACTCGGTAAGACGATCTAAATAGGTTGACAAAAATCCGCTTTTAGCGCCATTTTTTTAGTCGACCAGATATAATCTTTCTTTGTTGAGCTATTTATAAACAGAACGTAAAGAACAAAATGTTCGAAATTTCGAAATTTTCGTAAAGTTATCTAATATTTTTTTAACAGTGTAGTTGCATCTTCAAAGATGAGAATCAGAATTATAATTCTAAAATTTTCAAAGGTTTTAATTCAAATTGCTATTATTTTAATCTATATCAAAGTATGTTGAAAATCCTGAAAAATAAGTCAAGGGTGTTCATAGGATTTTGTGGTCTGGTTTAATGTGTGAACAAAGTTTACTCAGATTAAAACATGCAGTGAATCAATGAATTCTAAGGATTCCAAGTGACCCTCCATGCATACACATGGTAATGCCGATTTTCAACGGTACCCTAAAACCATTTTCTGATCAAGTAGGAATTTTGTAAACTGATTAATTTCAATCGTGGCTTCTGTACAAAGGTGACTTGCGCATTTCGACTGCATGAAAACTAATAGAATTTATCAGAATTAATCACTTGTCAAAACAAGAAAAACGATAGTTTCTTCAACATGATTGATCAGATAAAGGTTTCAAGGGTATTGTTGTGAATCGGGCATTGTCGTCTATTCATGGAGGGTTACTTGAAATTGCACTTTCAGTCCCTTAGACTAAAAAAACTAAGCGATTTAAAAACTTAATTTAAACTGTAATTTCCCAAAACTTATATCTTTGCCACCTGATGGTGTAAACTTTGAGTTTTAGTTTTTTTTTATTTGACCAAAAAATAATATATTTTAGGCCTGAGTTTGCGCGAACAGTTTTCTCCTCTTGAATCTGATTTAACAGTTCTGATAAAAGTTGGGAACCCTGATCCAGCCCGGGTTGTACAGCTAGATCTGGGAAGTGTGGTTGCTCTAGCGCGGGCCCGGAATCCTGCTGATGTAGAGAGTGACAGCCCGGGCTTTTGTTTAGAATTTATCAGATACTACTTCCTAACAGAGGGACTCAAGGATATCAACCTAAAGGGAAGCTTCTTCTGTTTTGGTCCAAATAATGATATTAAGATAGACAAAGATAGAAGAACAAATTTCCGGATCTCCGGTACTCCATACTCATGCGGGGTACAAGATTATTACACAGTGGAAGCTGTTCTGTATTTCCTTCACCAAGTAGAGAACTTGGATTATCCTTACAACAACTACCTCCGCCTAGTACTGGGCAATGGAACACAGCTGGTTAGAGAGAAGGATTATGTTCCCATGTTTAAATATCTTCATGGAGAAATAGGAATATGTCCGGAGATAGACAAAGATTTCTCGGAGCAGCAGAACAAACAGCTCAGCTATTTGTTTCTCAAGTCCATGACAATGGACAGTGGTCTCCAGTTGGGCAATATCAGATCTCAGTTCAAGGAGGAATACAAGGAGGAGGAGAAACCTTATATAGAGGTGACAGCTTTGATAGAACCTGGAGATAATCCTAACCGTACCGTGGTTGCCAAACTCAAGGAGATTCTCCTTCATGATTGGGGCATAAAGTTACCACAGGTAAGGGTGATCAATACTTACAATTCCCTGGGGTGTATGTTTTCTCGAAAAATCACCCCAACCCCCCCAACCCCACCTTTTAAAAATCGTTTTCCCACTTAGAAGTTATATATGCTTAAAGAAAATAAATGATTTAATGATTTAAAATCAGTTTTTAAATAAGAAGTGTCTAAAAGTATGAAGAAAAACTTGGCCTTTGACGCCCAATTTTTCAGTTTTTCCTTTCCAAAATTATCAAAAATTGTCCTGAAAGCTATACAACTATAAATTCCACGTCCCCCTTTACGTTTTTACGACCGAGTTTTGGAATTTTAGACAACATTCAGAACGACAACTTTTTCGTAATTTGAATTTCCAACCGGACACCGGTTTTTTTTACTAAATAAGGTCATATAATTCACCAATGCAACCGAAATGTTTCAAAAGATCCAAAATGAAAATTATGAAATCCGTAAGATCCGTTAATAATTGAATAAATTAAATAGAAAAATGATTTTTGGTGCCAAAAACTGGTGCAAAATCCCTAAAAGAGCTAAATAGCAAACAATTATTTTTATTTTTGACTTTTTTAAAAAATTTAAAATTAAACAGATCCGGGAGTAATATCAGAGAATTATATTTATCTCTTTCTAACATTACGGGGGTTGAAGTTGAGGAAGGATTAAACTCTCTTCCAAACCTAGAAACACTAAACCTGTTTAATTGTAAGAATCTGACAGTTGTACACAAGCGCTGAGAGTACACTTACAGTGTACACTGTAACCTTGAGTCTCCCTGCACTCAATCTTCAGCTATCTTCAGCTACCTCATCCTTGACCTGACAAAGGTTTAAAGGGTCCGGACATGCCTCTCTATAAATGGAAGGTCACTTGATATTATGCTAACAGTCCCTTTTACCTCAGGCTCGAGAGAAGATAGAGTTAATGATGTCCACCCTGAAGGATGAGCTGGGGTTGAGTCTCAGCAGGATCAGGGTAGAGTACTTCGGGGTTCCCAAGCATAGAGACATCTTCCAGCAGATACTTGCAGACAAGGTAAATGGGGGGGGTTAATTTAATAATTTAATAATTTAATAATTTAATAATTTAATAATTTAATAATTTAATAATTTAATAATTTAATACTTTAATTTAATAGAACAATAAGTCGTACTTGTTAATTGAATTGTTAAACCATTATAGTAATATTTGGCAAATGGACAAAAGCCTAAAATTCAAGTCAATAATAACAAAAGCTTGATTAGATGAATGAAACTCTGGACAAATCAAAACAAAGCAGTTTTTCTCCAACCTTAGTTAGAACTAGCGTGGGAACCCAGCTTTGTCTGCAAACTAAACTTTCTCTATTAAAGTCAACCAGCTAAATTTTGAATTTTTATACCAAGCTTAGCACATTCTTGTCGGTCTACCGTTTTCCCCAATTAAAATTTGAGGCAAATCGGTCTAAGGTTTCACGAGTTATAATCGGACATTCAAATAGTAAACTTTATAGATAAAGTATAAACAATAATTTTAAAAAGTGTTTTTCTATTTTCTGTAAATGACATGAGGAAATATAACCGAACAGTCCTCGTCGTAAATATCAATAAAGAGTTCAATTTTGAGTTCTATCAAGCTTTTAAACAGTAAAAATATTGAATTTACCTAAACATGGAACCATAGATAATCTCCAGAGGCGTATTCAGGGGGGGGCTATGAGGGCTAAGCCCCCCCCCCTGGCCCAGAGAAATCTATTGACTTTAGGGGGTTTTCAGGCCTCAACGGGTGCTGAGCCCCCGCCTGGAAAGAGAAAAAAAATGTAAGCCCCCCCTGGACAAATTCCTGAATACGCCCCTGAAATCTCCCATTTAACAGCTTCTTTTGTTTACTAGTAAACTTGTAATTTGAAAAAAAGCTTTAATAGAAAAGTCGTCTTCATTGTTCCTATTCAGCTATGCGAGAAGCTACGTGAACAAGATATTGGAAGTGAGAGAAACCTTAAGGAGACGATGGATCTCACAATTCAAGGATTTAAATATAAAAGTAAGTTTTCTAATTGTATTTTAACAACTGGGAATAAAGAACTATGAGGTTCTCCTAAAGTGGCAGAGATCACTTCTGACCATTATTAATACTTTACGTGTAACTTAAAGTGATCCCCTTCATGGGAAAATGGCATTGCTAGATTTATACGGTGCCCTTTAAAAGCTTTGTCTGATCAAGTATTTTTATTTCAGTTAAAGGTTGTGGGCGTTAGTACGATAAATATAAGTATATAAATAGTACGATAAATATAAGTAGACCTGAGCTGAAAACTATAGAATGGTGGATATTGAGATTAATGCTTGATCCTCTCTTTTCCTTAATATCGAGACTAAACTAATCTTGTACTTGTATCCTGAAAAGTTTATAAAATTCAACCAATCAGAGTCACATATATGAAGCCGACAAATTTGAAATTTTGCGCGCCATTCAAGATTATATACAAAAACGGGCTGGACTCTCTAAATTTAAAAAAAAACGGTTTTGGATTTTTCTCTACTACATCCAAGAAATAGCTGTTAAAGAAGAAAATCGAAAGTGTGTCCATTGGATCCTCAGATTAAGTAATTGGGAATAAGGATATCAGGGTTTGTTTTAAACTTCGATTTTTGGCATATTTAGATCTGAGAGATAGATAGATATTTTGCCACTAATATGTAAACAAAAAACAAGAAAGAAAACAATGGAAACCCTGGAAAAATAACTTGTTTTTAAGAATACGTACACAAACATCCCTAATTTTTTTAAAAATTGCACAGTTTTGCACAGCTTGTCTGCTGTACTCAGTACTACACGAAACCTCTATCAATATCTACTCTGTGGTAGTATCCCATATATCCAATAGCCGTGTAATGTCAAAGAACATGAAAATAATGCAAAATCAAATTAAAAGTTTAAACATTTGTAAACGGGTTTTTACTGTTTATTTATGATAATCCTGATCCATTTGCCATCTTAAAACGAAAAGATACTGGTATCTTAAAGATACCAGTATCTTTAAGCTGGTTAGTTGTCTTGGTTTCTATTGAATAATCCTATATCTAGATATTCCTACCAGTGTCCTAGTATTCTCTGAGATAATCCTATATATTTAGATAATCCTTTATTTAGATATTCCTACCAGTGTCCTATTATTCTCTGAGATAATCCTATATATTTAGATAATTCTTTATTTAGATATTCCTACCAGTGTCCTAGTATTCTCTGAGATAATCCTATATATTTAGATAATCCTTTATTTAGATATTCCTACCAGTGTCCTAGTATTCTCTGAGATAATCCTATATATTTAGATAATCCTATATTCAGATAATCCTACCAGTGTTCTGGAACTCTCTAGTTTCCTTGTATTCGCTGAGATAATCCTGCCTGATCTACCTGTCGGAGATGACCGGCTTGAGGTTCTGAATGGAATACAGAGTCTAAAACAGCTCACTTCAGACAAGTAAATTATTTGTAACACTGTTTGTTTTTACTGATTCTATTCATATTTTTTCAACTTCTTGGATTCAACTATCGTAATCTAAGCGTAATTAGGGAGGGGGCTTTGCACCGTCCCCCCACCCTGGATCATTCAAATTCATGGTTTTCCGTTTATTTAAGCAACCCCTCCCCCTGGTGGACAAATTTCTAAATACTCCCGTGACTGCAGTGACGCTACTATTTGTTGAGATTTTTTTGTTTCCTAAATATACTTTTAAGTATGTGAGTTCAGTGATGACTGAAAGGGTTTTTTTGAAGCTTTATCTATATATAAATTTTTCTGTCTGTTTGTCTGTCTGTCTGTTTGTTTGTATCCAATAAACGTCAAAACGACTGAACCGATCGGGCCCAAATTTTTTGTGGAACAACACGTGACCACAGAGAAGGTTTATGAATGATAAAAAGTTTTAAAAAATGTGTTTTAAAGGTTTTTAATTTTGTAAAAAAAACATTTAAATTCCTGAAAATCCGCAAATTTTCTTTTTTTTAAATCCGCAAAAATTTATTCTTCTTTGTTTTAAAATGTAAACAAAGAGAACATGTTCACAAGTCAAATAGAAAAGCCTAGTTTTCTTAAATTTTGCATGGTGGTATAAATACATTTGACCTTTTAATCAAGAGTAATATGGGATTTCCAAGGCTTCTCTAATGTCTCTTATTACATATTCAATAAACACAAATTAGTATTTTTTCTTGTAAAGCTACTTAGCTTTTACAAAGTAAAAAAAGAGTACATTTACCTTACATTCGGAAGGCCAGACTGAAAAACCAGGAATGGGGACGACTTGAAACTCCAATCCACTACTGGAGTCCTATGCCATCCCTGCAACTTATGATTTGTTCTGATTTGATTTACCACAAATTAAAAATTATAATCCCTATATCTTTGCAAGACGATGGTGTAGACCTGTGATATTTCAAACTTAGATTATTTAATCTAACAGAAACCAAAGCATGAAATATCAAAGGTCTACTACATTCTGTTAAAAAGATATAAAGATTACAAAATTAGAGTTCTTGTCAAAACACTGCATTTTGATGTATTTTGTTTCAACTTTCGGCAGCTCCAACTCTTTAAATGCATACTTTCTCACAAAAGATGGTGGCCAAAATGTACGGATTGTACGGATTGATTTTTTTTAACCCTAAAATTGTACGGATTGTACGGATTTGTTTTCAAATTGTACGGATTGTACGGATTTTTATCCTGGAAAATACACCGGTTTTTTAATCGGAGTCATCCCCTGCCCCCTCTCCAAATCAGCTGATCCCTCGGAGTCAACCCCTCCCCCCGCTCCCTCTCTAGTCGGCATCCCCAAGTAGTGTATCTCTGTATTCATATACTTCCATATTACCCATGTATCCAGTATTCAGTATCATGCACCTAGTATCATGTACCCAGTATTTAGTTTGTATATATGTATGAAACCAATTTTTTACAGATTGATTCTTGCTGAAGAAGTTTAAACCCTCTTACATGAACTGAACACAAAAGACAATGAATGAAAAATTGAATTTTAATGTGTTTTTTTATCAAAAATGGGATTTTTTTCGAAAATTGTGCTGATTGTACAGATTTTTAAAAAAAATGTACGGATCTTTAAAAAAATGTACGGATTGGTTTAAAAAAATGAACGGATTGTACGGATTTTAAAAAAAAAAATTGTACGGATTGTACGGATTGTTTTTCGAAAATTGTACGGATTGTACGGATTTCTTCTGAAAATGTACGGATTTTTGTACGGATGGGTTCAAAAAAGTTTTGGCCACCCTGGACTTAACATAATTTATTTAGTCATTTTCCTACATTTTTGTTACTGCAACTGCTACAGGTTTCTTTTTGTAAGGCAGAAACTTTAAGGTCGTTATATCATAGGAATGTGTACTGCATTTGGGGTGTTAAAAGATGTGAATATCAGGAATCAATATAAGAGATAAATTATATTGTACAGAAAAATAAACACTCACTTGCATTATACGTTCTGCAGTATGGAATTTTTTGTACAGCTTGACATCATACTTCCAATTGTTAAAATAACGACGTGGTTAATTTCTACTCCTAACATCAATCAATCATCATTTGGGATCGTTGTGTATGGAGTTATATGGACCCCTGATCTGACGCATGTTACTGTTCAGTGAACCTGTGTGTCTCACAGAGGAGGAGGAGGGTATCTTCAAGAAGATTCGGGATTTGATTCCAAGGTTAGAATCATTCAAAGTTAATTGTTTTCAATCAGTTCCACAATATTTCACTCCCTTTTCATGAAATTTTAAAATAAGTTTTCATGAAGGAGATCAAACTATTTTTAATCACGCAAATATGAAGAAACTGGTGGAAAATAAGATCACATTTATTTAAGATTGTGAGAAAAAATTTATTTAATTTTTCTGAAAATTAAAAAAGTTTTATATAAAATATTGTAAGATTGTAATATTGTAAATATATTTAGATTTAATGGTTGTAAACCGGCCACAGCTAGTGGAGAGATAATTGTTTACGTTGGTGTTCACAATGATACACTCTGTAACCTTGTTGTACAACATCAGGAGGTCAGTACACTCTACACAGTACAATACGTTATTATGTTGGTGTTCACAATAATATACTCTGTAACCTTGTTGTACAACATCAGGAGGTCAGTACACTCTACACAGTACAATATGTTATTATGTTGGTGTTCACAATGATACACTCTGTAACCTTGTTGTACAACATCAGGAGGTCAGAACACAGTAAATTATTTGTTTATGTTTGTGTACACAATAATACACTCTGTATCTTGTTGTACAATATCAGGAGGCCAGTACAGAGTACAATATGTTGTTTATGTTAGTGTACACAATAATACACTGTATTCTTATTATACAACATAAGGAGTTCAGTACAGAGTACAATATGTTGTTTATGTTGGTATACACAATAATACACTCTGTAACCTTATTGTAAAACATCAGGAGGTTAGAACACAGTATAATATTTGTTTATGTTAGTGTACACAACAATACACACTGTAATCTTGTTGTACAACATCAGGAGGTTAGAACACAGTACAATATTTGTTTATGTTTGTGTACACAATAATACACTCTGTAACCTTGTTGTACAACATCAGGAGGTTAGAACACACTACAATATTTGTTTATGTTTGTGTACACAATAATACAATCTGTAACCTTGTTGTACAACATCAGGAGGTTAGAACACACCTACAATATTTGTTTATGTTTGTGTACATAATAATGCACTCTGTAACCTGGTTGTTCAGCATCAGGAGGCTAGTACACAGTACGATTTTTGTTTTTGTAGGTTTACTCAAAAGATCACTTTGTAACCTTGTTGAACCAGCTCATAAAAAAAACATTTTTTAATGTAAAAGTTCAAAGATTAAAACTAGTTACTCTTTCATAAGGACTAATGAATGATGTAAAAAAAAGCATCAAAAAATATTTTCTATTTGAAGCAGTTCAATTTTTTTTGCAATAATGAATAATATTGCAGGTTGAAAATATGACCTGCCCCACCTTGATCGGAGTAAACAGTCGAGTTTTGTCTCCTGGGGAGCAAAGATTGCCCCTGGACGAGAAATATATCCTTAGTGTACTCTGGGGAGTAACAAGCAATAAGATTAATCTATTCAGGGAGCATTTTACTCTCAAGGTAAGCGTTTTGGTTTTAAAGGAAGTGTACAGTGTACAAGTATTTTTCAGTGTTTGGATTTGCAACGTAAACCCTTAAATCTTATTTGATAATAATATGAGGAAGATATCGTCGTTATCATAAAATGGATATTTTTTATTGATTTTTCTTTCTGGTTTTTATTTGTTGTATTTTAACTTCATAGGATTTCAGATTTGAATTTCTTAAATATGATTTGATTTGATGTGATTTTGATTTTGATGTGATTTTGATTTTGATGTGATTTTGATTTTGATTTCGATTTAGATTTAGATTTAGATTTAGATTTAGATTTAGATTTAGATTTAGATTTAGATTTAGATTTAGATTTAGATTTAGATTTAGATTTAGATTTTGATTTGGTCTGGCCGGTCTGGTCTGGTCTGGTCTGATTTGATCTGATTTGATCTGATTTGATCTGATTTGTCTAGGTGTCGAGTCCCACCTTGGTCCTCATGCTGACGGAGGAGGACGAGATGACGAAGACAAGGTTCACGGATATCCAGGAGTTCATGTTCAACACTGAGTTCGTCAAGAAGCAAGGTTAGAAGGAGTTCATCAAACCTAATAATCTGCTGTACAAAGGGTTTGTCCATTAGGACCGGCTAGACATGGTAGTTGACCTGAAAGTGCAGTATTGTAGGGAATAACTTTAGGATTTATGAAATAATACAATAAACGATTTTACGCTTTTATTTAAAAATTGTAAACCCTAAAAATTTCTCATTTGTATCAATTGAATCTTAAAGTTTTTCTCTACAATACTGCACTTTCAGCTTATATACCATGTCTAGCAAGTCAGTACCTTTAAAGAGGGCTTGTAGACATTTTTCCAAATAAACCTCCCCCCTCCCTCCCTTTGTGGAGAAGCAGATCCAATTCACAACGGTACCCTTAAAAGATTTGTCCGTTGTTGTTGGAGCCTTCATAAGTTTACAGTATTTAACACCTTGAAAGGCCTGAAAAGAGGAACCTTTTAATTAACCATCATTCACTAGCTGTAATCCTGCTTTAACCCGGTTATAGGGATTTGAATTTTGTTCAAATTATTCTGAGGAAATATCTAAAAAATTTGGACGCAAATTTTTTAATTTTGAGCATCTATAAACCTTCCCAGGGGTCATGTGAGGTCCCACACAAAATGTTGGTCCGATCGGTTAAGCTGTTCTGGCCTTTATTGGATATAAACGGACAGACTGACGGACTAACAAAGTATATATAGACAAGGCTTTTAGGGTGCTTCGCGCCCATCTTCTATTTCAACTTTTAATTGTGGCTTTATCTGCGAGCATCTTCTCTTTGTACAAATGTACTGTATTAAAAAAATTTCAAGTTTGCGGATTTAATAATATGTTTTCGCGCATTTTCTAAATTCTACAAAAATAAAAATCTTTTAACACAATTTTTTAACATTTTTTCATTCATAAACCTTCACGCGAGATCCCACAAAAAATTTGGGCCCGATCAGTTCAGCCGTTTTGACGTTTATTGGATACAAACAAACAAACAAACAGACACCAAGACAAGCCAAATTTATATATAGATAAAATCTTTTCTTGTCCAGGGAGAGCCGAATAACATTAAACAACAAGAAGAAAAAAAATAATTTTATCTTATTATTCTCGTAACCTTACTCAGACAGAACATTGCCGAGATTTTTATTTAGTCTCCTCCTTTTCCATTTTCCCCCCAATTATTAGTTACTAGAGTTAAAGAACTCCAGGTACTCTAACTAGTTATTGCCTAATAAGTAGATTACCCCTGGGGACCCATGAGCTTCCTCAAAGAAATTCAGCTCATTTGGTCCAGCCGTTTGGCAAGCTATAGCTGACATATATATATGTGTGTATACGAGCGAAGAGCTTTATTATATAGATTAATTATTAGACAACCCGGCCTATGCCCTGGGCTCGGTGAACTGTGATGAAGCTGAGCTGAAACCTGTTGATACAGTTGGACTCATTCATTCCCTTCTCCTGGACATGCTCAACATCATGAAGCTCAACGCCAAGTCCAGGAACAAGTGGCTCAGGATACAGGTAGATTCTGATTTGGGACTACAGAAGAGTTAAACCAGCCTTAGGTGGTGTAACTAAAATCTCCGAAATAGGAAGACGACTTTTAGATCCAAGTTATGACTTTTAATACCCTAGGGAGCATGAGACACAGTCATTTTTCAGAGTGAACAGACCCATTTTACTTATTCATCGATCTAATAAGTGTCCAGTTAAACTATTTGCTTTTTAACAATTCAAAGTCGTCTTCCTATTCAGATTTTCTGATTTTGTACAATGTACATGTCCGTTGTTTATTCAGATTTTCTGGTTTTGTACAATGATTATGTCCGTTGTTTATTCAGATTTTCTGGTTTTGTACAATACATGTCCGTTGTTTATTCAGATTTTCTGGTTTTGTACAATGTATATGTCCGTTGTTTATTCAGATTTTCTGGTTTTGTACAATGTCTATGTCCGTTGTTTATTCAGATTTTCTGGATTTTTACAATGTACATGTCCGTTGTTTATTCAGATTTTCTGGTTTTGTACAATGTACATGTCCGTTGTTTATTCAGATTTTCTGGTTTTGTACAATGTATATGTCCGTTGTTTATTCAGATTTTCTGGTTTTGTACAATGTATATGTCCGTTGTTTAATCAGATTTTCTGGTTTTGTACAATGTATATGTCCGTTGTTTATTTAAATTTCGACCTCAGCAATTCTTAAAACAATGAAAAATGTTTGTTTTCATGATTTTAAAGTGAGAATAATTGGCTTGTAGGTCGCTAATGTCATGGTTTAATTTGAACGGCTGTCTATAAACTTCTAATTTGACTCAAAAAGATCAGATTTTTTACTTTTCATTATCACCTTTTTTGAAATTAAGGAAACAAATATTTTATGTCTAGATTTGGTTTTGTTTGACCTGGGTTGGTTTGGTTTGGTTCGATTCGATTTGATTTGATTTGATTCGATTTGATTCGATTTGATTCGAGTTGATTCGATTTGGTTCAATTTGGTTCAATTTGGTTCAATTTGGTTCGATTAGATTCGATTTGATTCGATTTGGTTCGATTTGATTCGATTTGGTTCGATTTGATTCGATTTGATCGATTTGGTTCGATTTGGTTCGATTTGGTTCGATTAGATTCGATTTGATTTGATTTGGTTCGATTTGATTCGATTTGATTCAATCTGATTTGATTTGATTTGATTCGATTCGATTTGGTTCAATATGGTTCGATTTGGTTCGATTGATTCAATTTGATTCGATTTGATTCGTTTTGGTCTGATTTGATCTGATCTGATCTAGATGAGTAAAGAGAAGAGGGAGCTACAAGCTAAAGTATCTCAGGCCCAAGAAGGATCAGGTCTGGAGTATCTGGACGAACTGGAACCTAAAAAATCAGGGTAACTAAAAATAATACTCGACCAGGATATAAACTAAATAATATAATATGGGAGATTTTACACTAAGTTTTTGATGAGCCAGCTGCCAGCCATGATAAGCTAGCAAGTGCCGAACATAGCAGTGTTGTTTGGGATGTGTATTGTTTAGTTTAATCCAATCCTGTCCAGTGTCCATTTTATGACTTAGTCCAAGTTACTATACTACAGTATACACTAGTATTATTTTTTTTTTTTTACTTGACAAGTTAAGTTACATATAAGATATAGAGAATATGTTCATTGGAGGACTTCTTAAAATCATAAATAAGTAATCTTCTTATTCCACAGTTTATGAATTCTACTGTAAGATGTTCCCAAACGTCTGATTTCATTACAGAAAACTCAGGAATAGGAAGTAGACTTTTAGACTCAAGTTATGACTTTAAATAGTCCAATGAACATTGACACCGTAATTGTGCAGTGTAAACAGACCCAATTCACTTAACAATTAATTTAATGACTTACTAGTAAAGCTATTTGCTTTGTAACAACATCAAATGTACTTCAGTACTGCTTTAATGTCGTCGTCCTAGTCTACAGTATTGTTATTTTAGGTTGCACATCACTAGTTTGCAATATTCAGCAGTAACTGGTCCTGACTTTATTGCTGCCACATCATCAACTGATCAGGTGCTTTTTTCAGAACAAAAACAATCAATAATAAAAAGCAATATTAATAACAAAAACTATGCCAATACAATATATGAATAACAATAATATCAATAACACAAACAATGACAACAATAAAAGCAATATCAATACCAATGACAAAAATAATATTAATAACGATATAAATATCAATTTCAATTTTAATACCAATTACAGTGAATAAAAAAAGAGGATTTCTATGATAAATTATCAAAACAATAATAAAGATTTAACAATTTTTTACATTAAAAAATAGAATAAAAAACATTAATTTGATCCAATTCCAGGGAGATGTTGAGACCATGGAACAATCTTTACCAATGTTTCCCGAGGTAGGTCAATGAAGGAGTAAACAAACCAATCCTTGGAATCCATTCCGTTTTCATTCTGGATCCTGGTTCTGTTCTTTTCTATGAGAAAATGGATCCGGTTCAAAAACCAACTTTAAAAAAAATCTTTTGGAAAAAAATTTCAGAAAATATGTGAGATTTTGGTCTTTTAAAAAAAACAATATTTATTATTGATACTATCCGAAGTGCCGGGCGTTGCCCTTGAAATTTTAAAAAAAGGGTAAAATAAATTTTGAATTTAAAAAAAATTTCAGCCTATGTCCCCTTCTGGGTACCTGGCTATAGCTGACATATATAAAGGAGCGAAATCAAAAGTATTTATCAAAATAGTTTTTTCAAAAAACTTAAATTTTTAGGAAAGCTACCAACCCCTTTTTGAGAGTTTCTTCACCTGGTTGCAGAGGAACAAAGGATTTGAGGCCTATACAGCAGAACAGATTGCAACTAAGGTAGTATACCCTGATACATCTCATTTTATAATAGGGGTTACTCTTTCTTTCTTAGGACACTCAGATAACTAGGCTCTTAAAAATAAATCTGATTTTGATTTGATTTGATTTGATTTGATTTGATTTGATTTGATTTGTTCGGCAGGTGTTCACCAAGCTGCATATCTTCTCTGTGTCCTACAACAAGTTGAAGGAGGTTATGATGGATCTGAGCAGGAACGGTGTAGAGGTGGCTCAAGGAGACGCTCAGCAAGTTCTGTCCGGGTTCCTGGACTCATTTAGTCTCCCACAGTTTAATCACAGGTTTAGCAGACATATTAGCTATTAAGGGATTGGTTGTGAATTTCCATTCAGTGGAATCAAAGCTTAAGCAGAAAAGGTGTAATGCTTTGTGTAAAGAGTATCTTCTTCATGCTTTATCTTTATAGGGTTTTATGGGTACAGGTGTCAATCAAATCTGCCTATTTACAATGCTCTGTAATAGCGCCTGCAGTCACATCTGGATACAAAACGGGTTAGATAATGTGTTCAATAATGGTGACTAGAATTTGTGAATCGAACTTGGCACTTTATAAAAAGTGAGTCACTTGAAATTACGTTTAAAGACCCTTAAAATTGTAATTTTAGGGAAGATCTGATACGGCTGATAGTCGACCATTTCTTCGCTGTTCTGAAGATTAGAGCCAAGATAACACTCAACCGTACTCTACAGTCTAAAACAAAGGTAAACTAAACTGTACTTTACAGTCTAAAACAAAGGTTAACTAAACTGTACTCTACAGACTAAAACAAGGTAAACTAAACTGTACTCTACAACTGTACTCGATTTTTACAAAACTAGCTAATGTAATTAGGTCACCAATGGGCTCCCTCAATAAATGTCGGTCCACCGATTTGGTTCAGTCGTTTGGCCAGATATTACGAACATAAATATGTAGCAAACATAGAGGCCCATAGTAATATTATATTGTACATTGTTCTTAGTTAATATTGCCCATTAGTAAATAAGTAAATCTTGTATTGCGATTAACCCAATTAATATACATAGATATATATAACTCCATCATACCCATATTCTGATTGCTTAACTACGTTATATAGAACAGCGAATAATTTGTAATTATGCTGTTCTAATTTAAAACTGAAGAAATATAGCTAGATGAAATAGAGACTCCATACTGTTTACTGCATGAAAATGATCGTTCCCTGTTTTGATAAAAAAATTGAGGGTCGTGTCCTAGTTGAGACATTGATTGTTTACAAGATCGTGTTCTAGTTGAGGTACCGATAGCTCAAGATCGTGTCCTAGATGAGACATTCATAGCTTACGATATCGTGTCCTAGTTGAGGTATCGATACCTCAAGATCGTGTCCTAGATGAGACATTCATAGCTTACGATATCGTGTCCTAGTTGAGACATTGATTGTTTACAAGATCGTGTTCTAGTTGAGGTATCGATACCTCAAGATCGTGTCCTAGATGAGACATTCATAGCTTACGATATCGTGTCCTAGTTGAGACATTTATAGTTTAAGATCGTGTCCTAGTTGAGACATTCATAGCTTACGATATCGTGTCCTAGTTGAGACATTTATAGTTTAAGATCGCGTCCTTGTTGAGACATTTATAGCTTGCGATATCGTGTCCTAGTTGAGGCATTTATAGCTCAAGATCATGTCCTAGTTGAGACATTGATAGTTTACAAGATCGCGCCCAGTGGTAGTGGCGTTGATAGTTCACAGAATAGTAGCCGTGTGTATCGTGTCCTGGTTGAGACATTGATCGATTAATAACTAGTGTCATGGGTTGACATCGATAGCTAACAAGATCGCGCCCAGTGGAAGTGGCGTTGATAGTTTACGGAATAGTAGCCATGTGTTGACATTGATAGTCAAGAGAATCTGATTTGCACCTGGATAGATATGTATTCGAGAAACCGTTATGGAGTAGGGCATTTACTGCATATACATACATCTTTAAGCAAAGAGCTTTATTGTATAGAAACAAGGTCCATAAAATTATGATGTCCGACCTATGAGCATTTCATGTTTTTCGATTTGAAATTTGATTATATTCAATAGTGGTATGCGGATTTCTTCTGAGCTCTTACAGAAACAATGGAGTTCATTATCATAATTAATCACTTAACAGTAAAAAGAACAACGCTATCTTCAGCAATTTTGATAAGATATCGTATTAAAGGTACCCTATGTGAATCTTGCATGCACATATTTAAATTTTTTAAGTAAAAAAAATATTATTAAATCCGCGAACTTTTTTGTTTTTGTTTTATTTTGTACAAAGAGAAGATCCTCACAGATAGAACCAACAGTTAAAAAACAAAATGGGCGCCTTTTATCTTAAATTTGAACTAAATTTATCTCAGTGTAATTATGTAGTAAATGTAGATAATACAATATTTAGATTTGATAAACATCTCAGATTAAGACACGGTTTTATGATAGAAAACAAACATGTATTTCTCATTGTTAGTCTATTAGAGGTTTAAAGGGTACCATCGTGAATTGGACAGGCCTTGGCAACAATCTTCTTAATAATATTTTACCCGTTTTTAGGACAACCTAATTTGTCTGGAGGTTTCTGCTGAGGATGTCGAGGATGACCAAGCTCCTGCTGCTCCTCCTGCGGAGAAGGAAGAGGATGAGAGGGATGGAGACTGGTATCTAGATCTGCTTCACGAAGAGGAGGAGGGGAGGCGGATGAACTGGGGAACTAGTGCATCTCCTCTTCCATCAGATACTACTGCTCAGTCGTCCTTACCTTCACAGTTCCACTCAGGGAGTTAGTTCAATCTTAGAGATTTAATTTAATGGTCAATGTTCGAATAGTTAGACATTTTCTAGCTGTGATAGTAATGCTGCCACTTCATTGCCTAGACCTAGCTAGCCTGTGAAATCTTATATAAATCATAGCTAGAAAATGTTTAACAAATCGGATACAAGTCCATTCGAGACTGGGGTGTATTACAGTCAAAGTCTTATAAATCAATACAATGAAGACGACTTTCTATTAGAATTTCGATTTCTACCAATCTTTCAAACAGCTGAGACTCAGATATGTAAACAAAGAGAAGTTGTCAAATATCAGCTTATCAACTTGTAAAATTGTTATTCGGAAAATGCATCAAAGCATCATTAACGAAAAGTCGTCGTCATTGTATTGATATTAACGCCGACAACTGTAGGTGGATGTACCTAGAAGTTTGAAAGTATATTATCTGCGACTAAACAACCACAAATCCCCTCCATCCCTGAATTGTAGGAATACAATTTACTGTACAAGAATTTTATAACTGAATAATTTAAGATAATCAATACGTAGATTTCACCAAATAAAATCCACCCCCCCCCCCTCCCCCCCCCTCATAATAGAATACCCGGTTGCGCCTTAAACAATAATTCTAAATTTTGAATAACTAAAATACAGAGGAGAACTCTGGAACTTTAGAGGATTTTATCCCGTTCTTTGAGAAGAAGATTGCTGGTCTCAATCGGAGAAAGAGGGATTGGTTTAGATCTAGGTCCGTAGTTTTATATCTTTTATTAACGAAAAGCAATTATAATACAGGGGTTTATAGTTCCGTCCTCCTTTTTTCCCCCGATGACGCACATTTGGTTAAGATTATATGTGTTGAATTTTGGAAAATAGATAATTTCTGGGAGTAATATTACAGGAATTTTTGGGTTAAAAGATTCAAAATCTTAACTTTTGATGTCCATTTTTTCATATTTTCACATTGTATTAAAAATCATTCCCCCCCCCTTGGGCAGTTCTCGACACCCCCGACCAGTTTACAAATATTATCTGTTTCTGATCCAGGTCTATCTCTGGACTAGAGTTCAAGAACTGCTGGACTATTGCTGGTGTGGACTACAAGGTCCTAAAGTCCAACTACCTCAGCCACTCAGAGGATTTGGGACTACTGACTAGCAGGATGGAGGGACTACTTCGAGACTACAGGAGTGTACTTGTCAAGGTAAGACAAGGGAAAAATGACCAAAATATTAACGTCATTCAGGCACTGAATTATCCAGACGCTTTATTTGCAGGATGTTGATATTTCTCTCCTGATCTCCTGGTCTATCCTATACTTGGAGCAGGAGGCAGGAGTCACCAACCTTCACACGGAGAACCAGAGGAACCAGCTCCTCACCATCCAGGAGAACATCATCTCAAACCTGGAGTACAGGAACCTCAAGCAGTTCTTGGTCTTGGCCATGTGCTTGGTGCATAAGATGAGGTTGCCCAAGGCAGAGAAAACAGCTGAGGAGTGCATTCAAACATGGATTCTTCTAGGGAACATACAGTCCACATTAAATAGACATTTTGATTGTTTTAACATCTTGAATACTAATGATCAGGATCATTAGGAATCTGAGAGTCTACAGGGGTCCATGGCAGACCGCCATAGGCTCGTCTCCCACGACTCCCACTCCTGAATTTACACTCAGCTCCTAACTGGGTTAATTCATTAGAACTGAACCGGAAGGAAGCTCAAGCCTAAAATCTCAGATTGAAGGATTGACAATGATTATTATTATTATCTAACCCGGGAAACGGAGCTAGATGCAAGTTTGTTAGAAAGCAAAGATGAAATAGAAACTTTTATATCCGCTTAGCACTGTACTTTTCCTTTTATATCCGCTTAGCACTGTACTTTTCCTTATATATCCGCTTAGCGCTGTACTTTTCCTTATATATCCGCTTAGCACTGTACTTTTCCTTATATATCCGCTTAGCACTGAACTTTTCCTTATATATCCGCTTAGCACTGAACTTTTCCTTATATATCCGCTTAGCACTGAACTTTTCCTTATATATCCGCTTAGCGCTGTACTTTTCCTTATATATCCGATTAGCACTGTACTTTTCCTTATTCTGATCAGAGCATGGTTTCTTTTCAGGGAAAATTGTCCTCTTCAAATATGCTTTATATGTTCTGCCTTGAGTTTCACGAATTGATGGTTCATGGTTGAAATAATTAATTTTTTCCCTTGTTCTGAACATCTTTTATTAATTCAATTTAATTTGGTTTGGTTTGCATGTTGGACTGCATAAATTGAAATAAATTAAAAATCCATAAAGCTATCTATGTGTTCTTTTTTTTTAACAAAAAGTCTATTGGTGAAAATCCTGTGTTGTTTGAGAAGGGTTCAGAATACAAGATTTATCAGATTTATTCTCAGCTGCCGGGCAGATTCCTTCCTGCTTAAACCTCTTCTATTCCAGGTAAACATCATAAAGATTATTATTATTATTATTATTATTATTATTATTATTTGCTTCGTTATCGTTATCGTTATCGTTATCGTTATTACTATCATCATTATCATTATCCAGGATGCTGAGTCAGCTGGAAAGTATATCCTGTATTCTGTATCCTACTGTTGAAATTAAACTACTGGTTAAATATACTCTAGTTCACTACAGGTTCGTAAACCTGCAATTAAGAGGTGTTTGTTTTCTTGAGAAATCATCCCCTCCCCTCTTTGAAAATGTTTTTTCTTCCTGATGTTTTATATGTTTTATTCGCTAAAAGTAATAAAAAAAAAATTTAAAAACTTGCATTTTGATTTCCAATTTTTCTTTTTTTCCCGAAGAAAAAAAATCCCCCACTCCTTTTTTAAAAAGATATATTTTTTAATCCTAATTTAAACCAGTTAAACTCACCAGTCTAACTTTAGAAATTAAGATTGAGTCTAAGGGATTTAGACTCGAGACAAAGCTTTAAACTAAATTCTAGCTGAGATGAATGTTCCCTAACAACATATTGATAAAAAAGGGTTTCATTTGAACATAAATTAGTTACATTATTATACATTCAGAGCTGAAAACTAGAATTAGATACCCTTAATCCCAATCCATAAATCTCTTGTATCCACTGTGGACACTTTTGATTTCCTACTTAATCATTTCTTTATGGAAATCCATAATGGATTCAGATTTCAAGAGCTTTCGCGGCTTCTGATTTGCTGTTCGTTTTCTGCAATCAACACTCTGATTGGTTACATTTTAAAACTTTCCTAGATTGTAAGATTAAACTTATCTCAGGATTTTTAAAAAGGGAATTTGATATCCACCCTTACAAGGTTTAAACTCAGGTTGACTGCAAAGTAAAGACATTTTAAAACTAATACTAAATCATGGGTTCCGCTAAGAAAAATAATATTTTCTAAATAGTTTGCTCGAAGGGTTTCTGTTTTTCAACATGTTTTAATTTCAGGGTTTCCGCTAAGGTTCAAGAGGTTTTGAGGTATGGTGCTCCAGTGAGCGGAGGTCAAGAGGCCACTGATCGGTTGACATCTCTTCAGCCTCTGATTACGCCGGCTATTAACAGGTTATCATAAACAACTCTTTTATGCCAAAAAAAATTGTAATTTAGCATAATAATTCTTTAAATATTTTGTAACCAATGTTCAAATGACTTTTAAGTAGAAGTGAAATCTGTTTTTTAATCCTGTTAATAACTATTCAGATTTGCCAAGTTAATTAGAAATGAGTGTAGTGTGTAGAGTGTGTAGTGTTGAGTGCAGAATGTCAAGTGCTGAGTGTTGAGCGCTGAGTGCTGTATGATGAGCCATGAGTGCGGAGTGCTCCGTGTTCAGTGCTCAGTGTTCAGTGCTCCGTCCTCAGTGCTCAGTGTTGAGTGCGGAGTGCTTCGTGTTCAGTGCTCAGTGTTGAGTGCGAAGTGCTAAGTGTTGAGTGCTGAGCACTGAACATTAAGAGCTGAGTGTTAAGTGTTCAGTGTTCAGTGTTCAGTAATTTAAGTGTTCAGTGTTGAGCGTTGATATGAGAATTGATTTGGGTCTTGGTTTAGAGTTGATAGGAAAGTTTTGAGAGATGATTAGATGTTTTGAGTGATGATTAGATGTTTTGAGAGATCATTAGATGTTTTGAGAGATCATTAGATGTTTTGAGAGATGATTAGATGTTTTGAAAGAAGATTAGAATTTTTGAGAGATAATTAGATGTTTTCAGAGATGATTAGATGTTTTGAGAGATGATTAGATGTTTTGAGAGATGATTAGAATTTTTGACTTTTATCAATAATAATTATGTTATAGAATGGAACAGGAGTATAGAAAACCAGATTCCAAAATGGTTGGAACAATTGCTATGAAGGAACGGATCCAAATTCCCCCGGAGGATTTCAAGGTAGCCTACAAGGGCTGATGGTCGTGCAGGATCAACAGTTTTAAACTTCTGTTTTCTCATTTTCGATTCACCGTTATCTGTCTTATTACTGTCACTGTTATCTGTTTTATTACTGTCACTGTTATCTGTTTTATTACTGTCACCGTTATCTGTTTTATTACTGTCACCGTTATCTTTTTTATTACTTACTGTCACTGTTATCTGTTTTATTACTGTCACTGTTATCTGTTTTATTACTGTCACTGTTATCTGTTTTATTACGGTCACCGTTATCTGTTTTATTACTGATTTTGAAGACCCTTATTCATGAAGTAACAACCATTATTAATTTTTTATTTTGAATTAAAACTTAGGAAGTAAAAGTTAGAATGACACTTGCATTGAAAAGACCTTTACCAGATGGAACCCCTATCAGAATTACAGGTAAATAAAGTGTAAAGTACTTTTTCTTAGACACTTTCTCAGGGGGCGACTGTACAAGGGAGGCAACCTCCCCTGTATAGCTTCCGAACTTCATTTTACCTAATTGCGGCACTCGATTCTACCCCAAACATTCAGGAATGTTTTTTTATTTAAATCGTCAACTTCTACTTCTGTTTAGGCACTTCTCTATAACTATAACTTAGACACTTCCTAGGGGATATTGCGCAACAGTGCTTTTTCTTAGGCACTTTCTAAATCTTCTCAATGGACGTTACGCAAAGAGTACTTTTTCTGAGACACTTCTCTACAACGATACGCAAAAAGTACAGTTTCTTTGACACTTCTCTTTAATGATACGCAAATATTACTTTTTCTTGGGCACTTTGCCATGGGCCGATACTGAAAGAGTACTTTTTCTCAGGCACTTTCTAATTGGACGATACGAAAAGAGCACTTTTATTAGGCACTTTCTCTGTGGAAGATACGATCTTAGGCACTTCTCAAGGGACCATCGCAAAGGACGAAACGCGAAGAGTTTTTTTTCGAAGTTTCAATTTTTAGGAATTTTTGATTCAAGTTAATCCGACGAATTAAGAAATTCCCAATTTTCTAGATTAACAACTTTTTATGGTTTTTTTAGATTGACAACTTGCCATGTTTTTTTTTCTATTTTGACAACTTCCTGGGTTTGTCTTCTTGTGTCAAGTTCACAGGAGCTCCTTTAAACTGTTGTTTAAGGATGTTTCCATATAACTCTGTTTGTGTAGGGAACGAGTTTATGGAGTTGACCCATGGTAATGTGAAGGTTGAGGAACAGACCTGTAGGTTTACAGGTTTAGACCTGGATATTTGTTTATCCAACATAGATACAACCTCTTCTGTATCCTTCGGACACCCTTCCAAAAGTCTAGGTAATGTTTTTATATACAGTGGTAGGCGATTTTATCAATTCAATGAAGACGACTTTCTAATTCAATTTTTATTTCTACCAATCTTTCAAAAAGCTTGGATTCACATAAAATGATGTACTTTTAAATGAATTGTACTTCCTGTATATTGGTATTGTACTAAATGTTTTATTTGCACTATTATATGTTTTGTCCTTTTTAGATATTGGTATTGTACAAGATGCATATATTGTACTGCTAAATGTCTTGTACTCTCTATATATTGGTATTGTACTACATGTTTAAGTTGCACTGTTATATATTTTGTACTTCCTAGATGTTGGTATTGTACTACATGTTTGTATTGTACTGTAAAATGTTATGTACTTTCTAGATATTTGTATTGTACTGTTGCTGAATGTACTGTTAAATGTTTTGTACTTCCTAGATATTTGTATTGTACTGCTGGATGTACTGTTAAATGTTTTGTACTTCCTAGATATTTGTATTGCACTGTCGCTGAATGTACTTTTAAATGTTTTGTACTTCCTAGATATTCTTACTGTACTGCTGGATGTACTGTTAAATGTGTTGTACTCCATTATAGATGTTGATATTGTACTACATGCTTGTATTGCACTCGCTAGATTTTGGTATTGTGCTACATGTTTTGTACTTAAGATATTGGTATTGTACTGCTCGATGTACTCACTGAGCGTGTAAACCTGGAGAAGATGTGTACTGAGTTTGGTTTGGTTCTGGCGGAAGCAGGGTTCTCATTCTTCTCCCTTGTACATCTAGTACACGATATTGTTAAGGAAACAAACCATTTATACATTAAAACTCACTACCCCTGTAACCATCTGACGACGACGTAGTGTTTGGTTGGACCGACGTCCTTACTACTTCAATATCAAGTGGATTCAAGTCATATTTTTTCAGTCAGATTGCAATGAATGTTTAGGGTGATCTACATCATAATTATTTACATTTACTCTTATTTATTTATTTATTTCCACTTTAAGGGACTGTAAGCATAATTATTTACATGTATTCTTATTTATTTATTTATTTCCACTTTAAGGGACTGTAAGCATAATTTCTAGAACCATGCTAAGAGGGGATTGTCCGTTCTGTAACGTTTAGCTAAACATTGAGGGCAGAGAACTCTGTGTGTTTAATTATATATGGTGTTTAAATTGCCGGAAAACTGAATGCATGCTAGCGTACAATATGAACTCAATGTAGTCAATGTTATATATGATCCCGAATATTCTTTTCCCAACAAGGTTTTCAAAATTTTGAAATTTTGATATCTGGGGACTTCTGGATAGTAAATTTTGATTTCTCTCATATTTGAAATAGTTTTCAAACCAAGTGGTCAACCATTACAAATGTTCTGTAGTTAAAATATGGATAAGTCCGTCATCAAACAAAGGTTTAAAGAATACTGTTGCGAATGGAACAATCCACTCTATGAATGGAGAGTTACCTGATATTATGCCTACAGTCCCTTTAAAATGGTGCAATCCGAATAGACGGAAATGGAACAAATTGTTTTTTGACCAAAGAGTTTCAGACCTAAATTGATTTAGATCTTAAAGTAGGTTGGATTATGTGTAATGTGTATGTCATAAGAAAATGAAACCAAAATATCCTTTTTTTTCCTCTTCATCTTATTTTTCTCATTGCTTCTTTGTATAAGAACAAATAACTTCATGTTATTATCTCATTGTTCCTTTGTATAAGAACAAATAGCTTCATGTTATTATCTCATTGCTCCTTTGTATACGAACAAATAACTTCATGTTATTATCTCATTACTCCTTTGTATAAGAACAAATAACTTCATGTTACTATCTCATTGCTCCTTTGTATAAGAACAAATAACTTCATGTTATTATCTCATTGCTTCTTTATATAAGAACAAATAACTTCATGTTATTATCTCATTGCTCATTGGTATAAGAACAAATAACTTTTATGTTATTATCTCATTGATCCTTTGTATAAGAACAAATAACTTTATGTTATTGTCTCATTGCTCCTTTTTATAAGAACAAATAATTCCATGTTATTATCTCATTGCTTCTTTGTATAAAAACAAATAACTTCATGTTATTATCTCATTGCTTCTTTGTATAAGAACAAATAACTTCATGTTATTATCTCATTGATCCTTTGTATAAGAACAAATAACTTCATGTTATTATCTCATTGCTCCTTGGTATAATTACAAATAACCTTATATTATTTTTCCATTGCTTCTTGGTATGAGTACAAACAACTTCTTAAATCAGACATCTTGTTACCCGTGCAAGAATGTTTGGTTTGGTTTGGTGTAGGAAACACGTGGTGTGGATCCAGAAATACTGGTTCTAGGACTAGTTCATGTTCTCCAAAATATTGTCAGGTACTCACGCTCAAACTATATTTATACTTTGGTTTTTTATAATAGTTAATCAGTTTGCAATTAAAATGTTTTGTTGCTTGTTTTATTATTATTTTTGAACAAATATAACAATTAAAGGTTTTTTAAGGAATCATGATGAGAAGAGTAACCTTTACATGTTCCACTCTTTCATTAAATACGTCATCATCTCCTGTCTTAAGCAGTCTGTTATATCGGAGGTAATATATTCGACCATTTATATCGGAGGTGATATATTCAATCTTTTATATCGGAGGTAATACATTCAACCCTTTATATTGGAGGTAATATAATCAATCTTCATGTCGTAGGTAATATATTTAACCCTTTATATCAGAGGTAATATATTTAACCCATTATATCGGAAGTAATATATTAAACCCTTTAAATCGGAGGTAATATATAATGTACCATTTATATAGCCTATAGGAGGTAATACATTAAACCCTTTAAATTGCAGATAATACACACAACCTTTATATCTGAGGTAATACATTAAACCCTTTATATTACAGATAATACACACAACCTTTATATCGGAGGTAATACATTAAACCCTTTATATTGCAGATAATACACACAACCTTTATATCGGAGGTAATACATTAAACCCTTTATATTGCAGATAATACATACAACTTTTATATCTGAGGTAATACATTAAACTTTTTATATTGCAGATAATACACACAACCTTTATATCGGAGGTAATACATTAAACCCTTTATATTGCAGATAATACACACAACTTTTATATCTGAGGTAATACATTAAACTTTTTATATTGCACACACAACCTTTATATCGGAGGTAATACATTAAACCCTTTATATTGCAGATAATACACACAACCTTTATATCGGAGGTAATACATTAAACCCTTTTATATGAGGTAATATATTCAACTCTCTATATAGGAGGTAATATATTCAACCCTTTAGATCGGAGGTAATATATTCAACCCTTTCTATGGGAGGTAATATATTTAACCCTTTATATCAGAAGTAAGTAATACTTTCAACCCTTAATTTCAGAATTAATGCATTTAACCCTTTATATCGGAGGTAATATATTTTACTCTTTATCGTAGGCAATACATTTAACCTTTTATATTGAAGGTAAAATAAATCCAACCCTTTTTTTGGAGTTAATATATTCAACCTGGTATATCAGAAGTAATATATTCAACCCTTTATATCGGAGGTAATATATTCAATTCTTTATATCGGAGGTAATATATTCAACCCTTTATATTGGAGGGATTATATTCAAACCTTTATTCAACCCTTTATAAAAGGGGTAATATATGAGAGGTATCTCCAACCCTTTTTTTTGTAGTTAATATATTCAACCTGGTATATCAGAGGTAATATATTCAACCCTTTATATCGGAGGTAATATATTCAATTCTTTATATTGGAGGTAATATATTCAACCCTTTATATTGGAGGGATTATATTCAAACCTTTATTCAACTCTTTATATAAGGGGTAATATATATAACCCTTTATATCGGAGGTATTATATTCAACCCTTTAAATCGGAGGTAATATATTCTCCCCTATATATCGGAGGTAGTATATTCTATCCTTTAGATCGGAGGTATTCTATTCAACCCTTTATATTGGATATATTTTATTCAACCCTTTATATTGGAGGTAGTATATTCAATCCTTTATATCGGAGGTATATTATTCAACCCTTTATATGGTAGGTAATATATTCAACCCTTTATATCCGAGGTGATATATTCAATCTTTTATATCGGAGGTAATATATTCAACCCTTTATATCAGAGGTGATATATTCAATCTTCATGTCGAAGGTAATTTATTCAACCCTTTATANATTTATTTATTTATTTATTTATTTATTTATATCCAGGTACTGGACGGCTGCCGGAAGGTTGAAGATGAAGAGATAAAAAATAGAAACAGAGAAGAAATCCAGTTTCCTCTGACTGACATTGATTTATCCGACCTGGAGAATCCTGCAATAACTCAGGTAAATCACGTTTTTATTCAATTCAAGGGATTGTTCACTTGTATATCTACGGTGGTAGGCTAATACATCAATATAATTAAGAGGACGTTTTATTTAAGTTCTAATTGTTAACAAGCTTTTTTTCGAATTAGAAAATTACACTCTTGGTATCCATGTTTTGTGTATCCATGCTGTTTTAAAGCTTGATATAAATCAAAATTGAAATAAAAAGTCGTCTTCATTGTATTGATATAATAGCCTACCACCGTATACTTTTCAATTATCTATCTGTTTGTATGCTTGTTTGTATCCTATTAAGAGTTAAAACGGTATACCCTATTGGGCCCAAATTGTGCGTGGGACCTCAAAAGTATAAAGCAATTAGGTGGAAAATAGCTCTTGGTTGTTTTGATTATTTTTTCCGCCTAATTTCAATAATGATAACAAAATATTTCAACTAAATAGATGTGTGGAGAACTATTAGAGATTTTATACCTTACAAGAGAAGATGCTCACAAATAGAACCACGATTAAAAGTTGAACGAGAAGAATAGTCTTTTAGAAAGAAAGAAAAAAATACTAAAGGATTTGGTCACAAACATGTTGGTGTAAACCTTTTGTATTTCAAATTTAGATTATTTAATCTAAGAGAATTTATAGTTTGAAATATCTAAGGTCTATGAAATTGTGTTACAATGATAAAGGGATTTGAAAATAAGAGAATTTATAGTTTGAAATATCTCAGGTCTATGACATTGGGTTACAATGATAAAGGGATTTGAAAATAAGAGAATTTATAGTTTGAAATATCTAAGGTCTATGACATTGGGTTACAATGATAAAGGGATTTGAAAATCAGAGTGTGTGACAATGGCTCAATTCATTTTTAAAGTGAAAAAACAAACCCCTGTTATATTGGTATATAGATAATAGAAGTTTATGAAAACACAAACCCCTATTATATTGGTATATGGATAATAGATGTTTATGAAAACACAAACCCCTATTTTATTGGCATATAGATAATAGAAGTTTATGAAAACACAAACCCCTATTATATTGGCATTTAGACCATATATGTTTATGAAAACACAAACCCCTATTATATTGGTATATAGATAATAGAAGTGTATGAAAACACAAACCCCTATTATATTGGCATATAGATAATAGAAGTTTATGAAAAAACAAACCCCTATTATATTGCCTTATAGATAATAGAAGTTTATGAAAACACAAACCCCTATTATATTGCCATATAGACCATAGATGTTTCTGAAAACACATACCCCTATTATATTGGCATATGGATCATAGATGTTTATGAAAACACAAACCCCCTATTATATTGGCATATAGATCATAGATGTTTATGAAAACACAAACCCCTATTATATTGGTATATATATCATAGAGGTTTATGAAAACACAAACCCCTATTATATTGGTATATAGACCATAATTGTTTATGAAAACACAAACCCTATTATATTGGTATATAGATCATAGAAGTTTATAAAAACACAAACCCCTATTATATTGGTATATAGACCATAGATGTTTATTAAAACAGAAACCCTTATTATATTGGTATATATATCATAGAGGTTTATGAAAACACAAACCCCTATTATATTGGCATATAGACCATAGATGTTTATGAAAACACTAAGGATCTAAACTTTAACTTTAAAACTCTTAAATAAATATCAGAATTGACACAACGTCTTAGGAGTAATTTCTCTTTATGTCTAGTTCATAGTATCTTCGATGCTTTTGAAAATATGCGAACATCCCTTTCAATATGATATGTTGGTAGTAGAAAGCTCCTTAAAGTTTGATTGATTGATTGATATGTTGGTTATTTGATTGATTGCTTGTATTTAAGGTTGAGGAGATAGATGTTTGGAACTGTGTGCTGACCCATTCTAAAGATATTGACCTCAAGCTGAGGATTGATGGCAGGCTTCTTGTTGGTCAATATCTTCTAGATGCAAATACAGAGATTAGTATTGATACAGAGGTGAGTTTATATCTTCTAGATGCAGATACAGAGATTAGTATAGATACAGAGGTGAGTTTATATCTTCTAGGTGCAGATACAGAGATTTGTATAGATACAGAGGTGAGTTGATATCTTCCAGGTGCAGATACAGAGATTAGTAAAGATACAGAGTTAGATGCAGCTATAAATATTAGTATAGATACAGAGGTAAGTTAATATCTTGTAGATGCAGCTATAAAGATTAGTATAGATACAGTAGTGATTTAATATCTGCTAGATCAGAGATTATTATTTATACAGAGTTAAAGAGTTCAGTGTAGATACAGAAGTGAGTTAATATAAGAAGCAATGAAGAAACTTGTGGAAATTAACACTTTTCTAATCAGAAAAATGACTGAATCTTCCACATTTCTTTGTATAGCTTTTTAAATCTTTGCATGGAGGGTTACTTGAAATACTCTCACAGTCATTTAAAGAAATGGTTTTAATGAAAAAAATTGATTGTCCGATCAGCATCACTTAGTAAGAAAAAGATGTATTGAATCAATTTTATAGAAGTTTTGCAACTTGTTATAGATATGTACAATGAAATAAATTAATAAAAGTTTTATTCAATTGTTTAATGTTTAATGTAGAAAAAAATATTGTATTTCCAATAAAGTACAATTAGGAAATGTATACAAGTTCCCACCATATCAAATAAAGATTAGATTAATTTGCAGAATAACAAAATATCAAAATCAAGTCTTGATCTCAATATTCTCAATACACGAGTTCTTATTTTTTTAGACTGGGATCATTAGCTACAGTTTGGAGACTTTACTGCTCTTCCTCAGATATAAATCCTCCTCGCATCCTGTATATATTAAGAAGGTAACAAGTTTATTAGCAGGCATCGTTCTGAGACCGTTTTTGACGTTAAAAGATGTGTCATTAATTACATTGCAAAAATATAGTCTCGGAAAGTTTGATTTTATTACATTGTGTGAATTCTTTTCTCTCATCAAAGTTATGATTATCAATTCATCATCACCCTGTATCTATTATTGATATTCTGAACTAGGCTTTCAGGGCGCTTCGTGCACTGAACTTTGATATTGTAAAACTCAAAATTTCGCAGATTTTTTGTTGACATTGGTTGATTTCTAAAATTTAAAGACTACCTTTTTTTTCAAGGCACAATTTTTCAATTTTTACCAAGCATCATAATCCTTTCTAGAGGTCATGTGTGTGTTGGCACAAAAAATTGGGCTCGATCAGTTCAGCCGTGTTTGATTGAATACAACCAGACAGGCAAAATATATGTATAGAGATGGCTTTGCAATGTCCTTAAAGTTGGCTTTAAACGTTGTTTGTTTGTTTGTTTGTTTTAAACTTGTTAAATTGTGTTTGTTTCAAGTTGTTAAAGGGACCTTTAGACGTAAATTCAAGGATGCGTTTATTTATAGAGTGGAATTGTATCATCCACTGAGCAAATTGATAATTTTTAATTGTGGTTTCACTGCAACAGTGACTTGCATATTTCTGCTACAGAAAAATTAGAGAAAATTGTCAAAAATGAACAATTTTCAAGTTTGAAAAACGACGATGTCTTATACACGTTTTTGATCAGAAAAAGTTTTTTAAATGGGCATTTCCCTATTTCATTGGAAGGCCCCTTGACATTTCGATGACCGTTCCTTTTAAACTGTATTTGTTCCAAGTTGGTAAACAGTCCCTTTAAACTGTGTTTGTTCCAAGTTGGTAAACAGTCCCTTTAAACTGTATCTGTTCCAAGTTGGTAAACAGTCCCTTTAAACGGTTTCTGTTCCAAGTTGGTAAACAGTCTTTTTAAACTGTGTTTGTTCCAAGTTGGTAAACAGTCCCTTTAAACCGTATTTGTTTCAAGTTGGTAAACAGTCCCTTTAAACTGTATTTGTTTAAATTTGGTAAACAGTTCCTTTAAACTGTATTTGTTCCAAGTTGGTAAACAGTTCCTTTAAACTGTATTTGTTCCAAGTTGGTAAACAGTCCCTTTAAACGGTTTCTGTTCCAAGTTGGTAAACAGTCCCTTTAAACTGTTTTTGTTCCAAGTTAGTAAACAGTCCCTTTTTACTGTGTTTGTTCCAAGTTAGTAAACAGTTCCTTTAAACTGTGTTTGTTCCAAGTTAGTAAATCCAATTCCGATTCTCTTTCACAAACTTTTTACTTTGACAAAACTTGCATTCAACTTAACATTTAACTAATAAGAATTGTTCTTTATATTTGTGAATTTGAATTGTTATTTTTTTTGTGACACTTGTATTGTAATAAAAAGATCTGAGACCGAATTTAAAGAATTTGAGCCACGGCTTAAATTTGAGACGCGGTTCAAACATGGTTGGTTCCACTTGAAATTGTATTCATTATTTAAAATATTTGAGCCGGCGCTTAATTAGTATTAGTACTGGTGTTTGGCGGTTCAGCGACTTGCTTTAATTCTTTAAATTTGGCCTCTTAGCGGTTTTTGTTTGTAAGTATCGTTTATGTTTAATTCGTCAAAATAAACGAAATGGTTCGTTTAAATAAAATATCTGATTTGAAGCTCACTTGATATTGTGCGATTCATAGAAAATCTTTTTTTCAAAATCATTTTTGGTCTATCTGCAGCATATTATCTATGTATTTGGTCGATCTGCAGCATATTATCTATGTATTTGGTCGATCTGTAGCATAATATCTATGGATTTGGTCGATCTGCAGCATATTATCTTTGTATTTTGGTCTATCTGCAGCATATTATCTATGTATTTGGTCGATCTGCAGCATACAATCTATGTATTTATCTTGATATTTCCATCTGTTTATTGATCTAGAGATCTGCAGTATTAATCTAACTATAGACTTTATCTTTATCCTTCTATTTATTATCTATTTATATCTCTATTTATCTACCTATTTATCCAGCTATCTTGCCATTCATCCATT
Source organism: Eurytemora carolleeae (assembly GCF_000591075.1). Taxonomy (NCBI): domain Eukaryota; kingdom Metazoa; phylum Arthropoda; class Copepoda; order Calanoida; family Temoridae; genus Eurytemora; species Eurytemora carolleeae. Next base: position 184,514 of record NW_019396530.1, on the reverse strand, counting down.
CAATTATCCTTTTATTCACCCATCTAATTGTCAATCTATTTATCTTTCTAACTACATCTATCTTTCTATTTATTCACTTATATGTCTATCTATTTATCTATCAAGCTAGCTATTATTAATCTATCTGTCTATCTATTTATATGTCTATTTATCTATCAAGCTAGCTATTTTTCATCTATATGTCTATCTATTTAGGTGACTGGACTGTTTCCTGGAAAAGAAGTTGTTATAATGGATCATAGACTCAAGATCTTAGATTTCCTAGGTAAATACAAACATTGTACTGTACTGTACTGTACTGTACTGTACTGTACTGTACTGTACTGTACTGTACTGTACTGTACTGTACTGTACTACTGAACTGAACTGAACTGAACTGAACTGAACTGAACTGAACTGAACTGAACTGAACTGAACTGAACTGAACTGAACTGAACTGAACTGAACTCTACTTAATTCTACTGAACTCTACTGAACTCTACTCTACTCTACTCTACTCTACTCTACTCTACTCTGCTTTACTCTACTCTGCTTTACTCTGCTTTACTCTGCTTTACTATGCTTTACTATGCTTTACTATGCTTTACTGTACTGTACTGTACTGTACTGTACTGTACTGTTATGTACTGTAATGTACTATACTTTACTATACTGTAATGTACTGCACTGTACTGTAACATGTTGTTCTGTAATGTACTGTACTGTATCGAATTGTACTATACTGTTATTCTTTATCAGCTGACCCCACTTTACTGAAGATAGAGGTGACTGTGTACACACGAGATCAACATATTAGAAAAATATACTCCAGGTACAGGGTGTCATACTAAATATGACAGCTGAGAAACGATACAGGGTGACTCACAAAGGATAAGAGAACATTAATATTTAAATATAAACATGGAGTTATAGTTCATACTTGATCAGACAAAGCTTTTTAAGGATATCGTTGTAAATCTTGAATTGACATCTTAGTATGGAGGGTCACTTCTTTGATATTACGCTTACAGTCCCTCTAAGTTGTCACATTTAGAGGGACAATTTTTTTTTATCTTTTAAATAATCTTTCTTGTATTTTCCTAACTCGTTCATTATATTTATTTTGGTTTCTTTAACCTTTGAATGGTCATTAATGGTCACACTTTGAAATCAGTTTGCAAAGATATTAGGATTATAAAATTTAGACCATGAAGTAAGTTATCAGTTACTAATAAATTTTAAATGTATCATTTACTCACAGACAAATTTCCATTGATTCTAATTTGTCTGAGAGTAAATGGCATTCCTTTGTAAAATTAAATCGATTAAAAGGGGCGGGATGAAATGAAAAAAAAACAGCTTTTTATAAAGGAATGAATATCTCTGTTTCTGATATAATTTTATAATAATAATATAATTCTGACATAATTTTTTCGGGTTTTATTTCCTTAATTGGATTACATTGATTATTCGTAGAGGTACATACATGAACTGTTGATTAAGAAGTATCAAAAAGGATGAAAAATTGCATTTTGATTTCAAACTTTTTATTTTTACCCCAAGATCACAGCATTAAACATCATTAATTTTTCAGGATTACCCCTTGCCCCCCCCCTTCCCCATTGGGGAATAGTTTTTATGATGAGGGGGGGGGGTAATGAATAATTGAACATCAAAAGACACCTTTTCTCATTCTTTTTGATACTTTTTACACACAACTATTGATATTCTCTTAAAAACCCTTTCCCCAGTTCACTGAATAAAACACTAAAAAAGGCCTAAGCAATAAGAATATATATTTTCTTGGAGGGGGGGGGGGGGTTCAAAAGGGGGGAAAGAAAAATTATTTTTAAGAAAATATACTGTTCTGCCGGCATGCTTAGTTGCCCTTATATACCCATGTGTTTTCAATATTAGCCGAACATCATGGATGAATCATTGAATCACGTACAACAACGAGAAAATGGAAATCTAGAAATACAAAAAATTTCAAATTACTTTTTAAAAATAATATTTTCTTAAATATACGAATATAAAATGTAAAATAATTAATGGTTTCTGGAGTTGATGAGAACGGAATCTGACCTGGAGTTCATCTATCAATCTAAATGTATAATATTAAGGTTTCTGGAGTTGACGAAAACAGAATCTGAACCTGAGTTCATCCCTGCTTCAAAGGAATAAAATCTATAAAATTGGAAATTAAACTTCTTGCCTGACAACGGCATATATTTTTTTCTTAAAGGGACTGTATGCTTTATTTCATGGGACCCTTCAATTTGAAAAATATTGAACACCCAAAACGGAAAACGATCTTATTATAAAAAAACGATGTCCAACTCTAACCAATGGCACCCTTTTGCTCTTTATCTGATAAATTATGTGGAAGATATTGTCGTTTTTCTTGCTTTAAAACTTAATAAATGGAGGGTCACTTAAAATTACGCCTGTAGCCCCTTTTAAAGACTAAAGCAGTCATTTAAAATGCGGCGTTAAAGATATGCTCCAAACCTCGCAGAGAGAAAAAAGGCGTTAGTTCCACATTTAAAAAAATATGTTTCTGTCTGGGTTGATCCTATTCAGTTCTTGAGATTTCTTTCTGTCATGAAGATTCAAAACAGGGTTTTAATATCGGAATAGCTTTCGGATTTGCATAGCAGTTTCAAGGAAATAAATTGACAGAATATATCGCTTTTTAAGATAGCAAAATGAGAACGCTTTTGAATCTAAGAACAAAGGGTTACTTAGAACTAAATGGACACAGTCGTCGTCGTATTTATCAATACAATGACGACAATTTTAGATTTCAATTTGTTGATTTCTACCAAGCTTTCAAGCAGCATGCATAAGATAAGCTGTTAATTAACACTTTCTCTTTGTTTACTTGTTAACTTGTAGTTTTAAGAAAGCTTGTTAAAAGATCAAAACTTAAAATAGAAAAGTCGTCTTCATTGTTTTGATTTAACGCCTACCGCTGTACAATATCTCCAAGTCTGAATAAAAGATGTTTAATAAAATAAAAGTAGGAGTGAAGCTAGGTTTAATATTGAAGTGAGGTGGGAATCCATTATTTTTGATAAAACGTGCAGAATAGAGAAGAATTTTCAAATAAACCATTAGACCCCCCCCTAGCTATACGGAGAGGGGGAATTCTGCAAACTAATAAATTAACTAACTGAGGAGGGGTATTTCCCAAGTACCAACTTCCCAAATGTGCAATTTCCCAATTGCAATTGGGACTGAACGCTGCGGCTAGAAAGACATCGTACGCTGTGTCCAAGACAACCTTGAAAAAAATACCCTACAGAAGTTACTGCTTGGGAAAAGCATCTGGGAAAGCAAGAATATAATGCAAGGAAAGTTAATTGCAGTTGCGTATATCTCTGTGTACATATTGAAACCAGTTCTCTCTGGGCGGAATTTGTAAACAAGATAGATGCCTCAGTGTTCGTTTAGTATCCGAGGAGGTTAAAAAAAATTGAAAATTCACAGAATATTTCATTAATTATTTATGTGAAAGATGGATCCCATGTCAGGCTTCGACATCCGTCTTGTGTTTACATTACCGCCTAGTGACATTGCACTGCAGTTCAAAAGAAGCGTACACCTCTGAAATGACTTTCCTTGCATTGAATCCTTGTGAGAAAGTATCTAGCATCCTCATTTATAGGGTTCTTGTAAACAGAAATACTCTGAAACAATTATCAAGCATGGGATTAGAAATCACGCCCACATGCACTTTATGAATAAGATTTAAATTTTTTTAATTATTAACTACAGGGGTGGGGGGGGGGGGTGAACTTGCTGCGAAGTTTATTGAAATTCAGACGACATAGTTTTTATTTGATTCAGTTTGAGAAGTTTCAGCCGTTGTTCCAGCAGTACTTTAAACAGATCTACAGTAGAGGATTTAGGGACCAGGTAATTAAAGAGATTGTTTGCGTAATTCAGGGTTCAATATCTTGTAAATGGGATTATTAAAGGGACTGTTTGAATAATTCAGGGTTTAATATCTTGTAAATGGATTATTAAAGGGACTGTTTGAATAATTCAGGGTTTAATATCTTGTAAATGGGATTATTAAAGAGACTGTTGAATAATTCAGGGTTTAATATCTTGTAAATGGGATTATTGAAGGGACTGTTTGAATAATTCAGGGTTTAATATCTTGTAAATGGGATTATTGAAGGGACTGTTTGAATAATTCAGGGTTTAATATCTTGCAAATGGGATTATTAAAGGGATTGTTTGAATAATTCAGGGTTTAATATCTTGTAAATGGGATTATTAAAGGGACTGTTTGAATAATTCAGGGTTTAATATCTTGTAAAAGGGATTATTGAAGGGAATGTTTGCCTAATAATTCAGGGTTCTTTATATTGAGAAATATTTCGTTCTTATACAAGAACATTATTTTTTTAAGTAATGTTCATTTTTCGTAAACACTTTCTTTAAGTATAAAAAAGTGATATCCTACCGAAAAATGCCAGGGGCAGCGTTTCGAAAAATGACAGGAGTAGCGTTTTATCGTCTATAAGCAACATCCCCTCTACTGAGCTTCTGGCCTACTAGAGTTGTTGTTAGTATTTAGAGCTGGTAGGGGTTAGACAACTTCGCCCCTGGTGGGAAAGTGTGTCGGCGCGACTCACTACGGCGCCAGCAGCGACTAAGCTAAATGTCTAAATAGCAGCTGTAAAACCATGTGCGAGTAGGTCAGAAGTTTAGTATATAACGGATGTGCGTAGGTCGAAAGATCATGAAATGTGATGAATTTCAGGTGAACTGGCTGGAGGTTTGCCGCGTCGGCGCAGAAGAACTGGTGAACACATGGGTGGCAGCTGAATGCGATTTTGATCGTTTAGTTGACAAACAGAGGTATAAAAATTATATAATAAATTTAGAAATTAAAAATATAAAAATGATAAGATTGCGCCACTTTAAAAAAGGATGGCAAATAGAGAAATTTATTAATAGCAATAAGATTTTTTCAATTTAAAAGGGGGCATAGTGTGGAACTTCCTCAGCACAAGCCCCATAAATTTAAATTTAGTTTTTCTCCATTTAATTTTAATTAGAATTAAGAAATATCTGTCCTAAAAATATAACAGTTCGTGTCTAGTTTCATAATTATTTATAACTTCAGTGATAAGCAGAAAACTAGAAAAGGAAGACGACAATAAAGTGATAATTAATTGCATTAAAGTTGTTACAAAGAAAATTGTTTCACGAATAACTTGTTAACTGAAATGGTTTCACGAGTAACTGTTTACACTTTACACTACACAATTGCTGTGCTTTATGTTCAAGTCATACTGTACTGTACTGTACTGTACTGTACTGTACTGTACTGTACTGTACTGGACTGGACTGGACTGGACTGGACTGGACTGTACTGTACTGTACTGGACTGGACTGGACTGGACTGTACTGTACTGTACTGTACTGTACTGTACTGTACTGGACTGTACAATACGTATTAAGGATAAAGGTTATGCATGAAACATTTTATTGTGTAAATATCTCGCTTCTGGGTTTCTAAACTTTACAAGACAGTACTTGCAAGTTTAGAATAAATTTACATTCTGTAATCCAACCTTTCCAACAAATGTCACAAGCAACTGACAAGAATACATCTTCTATATATCTTTTATATAATGAAACAAGACATTTGTATATATTCCCTATATCCGGCCGAACCGAATGGAGTGACATTTTTTTAGTGAACCCTTGAGTACCCCGGGGGGGTAACATAGACTATAAAAAAAAATCGATTTTTTTCATCAAAAATTCGTTTTTTCTAAAATCTGAATTTTTTTATAAAATTTCTATTTTCCATGGCCACCTCGGCTAGTCTACTTTAGAGCAATAATCAGAGCAGCTTCTCAGATTTCAGTTTGTCTCGTTGTCCATCCCTTTTGGGACATTTAGTCCACCCCTTCTGGGACATTTAGTGTTTCTTTAATTTCTAAAGATGGTAAATTGATATTTTTTAAATGTTTGCTATTTTAAACTGTCTGAAAATATTTCTGTTTCCAATGTCTATATTTATGAAATGCCTTGTCATTAAAATTTACAGCTAACAAAACTGTTACCAATTAAAATTTACAGCTAACAAAACTGTTACCAATTAAAATTTACAGCTAACAAAACTGTTACCAATAAAAATCTACAGCTAACAAAACTGTTACCAATTAAAATTTACAGCTAACAAAACTGTTACCAATTAAAGTGACATTTCTTTCAGTAATAACCCTTAATATATATGGAAAGATTGTGGAAATCTATGAAATGTCTGAAATGTATTTTATTTGACATTTCCAATCTATGAAATGTCTGAAATGTATTTTATTTGACATTTCCAATCTATGAAATGTCTAATTTATCTTATTTCCAATCTATGAAATGTCTGAAATGTATTTTATTTGACATTTCCAATCTATGAAATGTCTAATTTATCTTATTTCCAATCTATGAAATGTCTGAAATGTATTTTATTTGACATTTCCAATCTATGAAATGTCTGAAATGTATTTTATTTGACATTTCCAAGCTATGAAATGTCTGAAATGTATTTTATTTGACATTTCCAATCTATGAAATGTCTGAAATGTATTTTATTTGACATTTCCAATCTATGAAATGTCTAATTTATCTTATATCCAATCTATGGAATGGCTACAATGTTTGATATATGACATGCCCAATCATTAAATGTCTGATACATGACATGTCCAATCTATAAAATGTCTATAATGTCTGATATATGCAGGGTGGCCAAAATGTACGGATTGTACGGATTTTTTTCAAATTGTACGGATTTTTATCCTGGAAATACACCGGTTTTTTTTCACTCATTTCAGCAAATTTTTCATGAAAATTTCAAAAAAAAAATCTCGTTAAAATGAACTTAGTTTAACTTATTTTCTGCATTCTAAATAATGTTAGATTGATTAATGTTTCAATTGACAATCAAAATTCATTCATAATTTTCGAGATATGTCCCAGAAGTGTTCATTTGAGAATATATTCCAGAAGTGTTCATTTGAGCAGACCCAGTTTAGAATTTTAGTGTGGAAGACCCAGTTTAGAATATGGTGTAGCAGACCCAGTATAGAATATAGTGTGGCAGACCCAGTTTAGAATATGGTGTAGCAGACCCAGTTTAGAATATAGAATATAGTGAGGCAGAACCCAATTAAGAATAGTGTGGCAGACCCAGTTTAGAATATGGTGTAGCAGACCCAGTTAAGAATATAGAATATAGTGAGGCAGAACCCAATTAAGAATAGTGTGGCAGACCCATTTTAGAATATGGTGTAGCAGACCCAGTTTAGAATATAGAATATAGTGAGGCAGAACCCAATTAAGAATAGTGTGGCAGACCCATTTTAGAATATGGTGTAGCAGACCCAGTTTATAATATAGAATATAGTGAGGAAGACCCAATTAAGAATATAGTGTGGCAGACCCAGTTTAGAATATGGTTTTGCAGACCCAGTTTAGAATATGGTGTAACAGATCCAGTTTATAATAACGTGTAGCAGACCCAGTTTAGACTGTAGTGTATCAGGCCCAATTAAGAATATAGTGTGGCAGACCCAGTTTAGACTGTAGTGTGGCAGACCCAGTTAAGAATATGGTGTAGCAGACCCAGTTTAGAATATGGTTTTGCAGACCCAGTTTAGAATATGGTGTAGCAGACCCAGTTTAGAATATGGTGTAGCAGACCCAGTATATATTATGGTGTAGCAAGCCCAGTTTAGAATATCATATGTACGGATTGTACGGATTTTTTTTCGAAAATTGTACTGATTGTACGGATTTAAAAAAAAAAAAAAACGGATTTTTTCAACAACAAAAATGTACGGACTGTACTGTTTTTTTCAAAAATTGTACGGATTGTACGGATTTTTTTCGAAAATTATACAGATTGTACGGATTTTTTCTGAAAATGTACGGATTTTTTCAAAAAAGTTTTGGCCACCCTGTATGACATGTCCAAATTATAAATTTTCTAAAATGTCTGATATATGACATGACCAATCTATAAAATGTCTGAAATCTATGATACATGAAACGTCCAATCTATGAAATGTCTAAATGTTTGATATATGATATGTCCAATCTATAAAATATTTAAAATGTTTGATATATAACATGTTCAATCTACGAAATGTCTAAAATGTCTGATATATGAAATGACCAATCTATTAAATGTCTGAAATCTATGATGTATGAAACGTCCAATCTATGAAATGTCTAAATATTTGATATATGACATGACCAATCTATAAAATGTCTAAAATGTCTGATATATGACATGTCCAATCTATGAAATGTCTAAATGTTTGATATATGACATGTCCAATAGATTATAAAATGTCTGAAATCTATGATATATGACATAACCAATCTATAAAGTGTCTAAAATGTTTGATATATAACATGTCCAATCTATGAAATGTCTATTTTAAAATTCAGTGATGGTGATGGACCAAACCTCTGTAGAGTAAAAAAGTAGATGTTAGTTCCACATTTATTGAAAATATATTTCGGTCTGGGTTGACCCTCGTCAGTTCTAACGATATAAAAACCATCAAAATCGATAAAAAAAATTTAAAAAAGTAAAAATCACAAGAAGATAAACAAACAAAAAGATTATTCAAAATAAAAATTTGGGCTGTCAAATGGACATAAGGGAAAAGAACTCAGATTATGAGATGGAAAAAAGATATGAAATGTCTAAAATGTCTGATATATGACATATCCTATTTATGAAATGTCTAAAATGTTTGATGAAATGTCCAATCTATAAAATGTCTAAATGTTTGATATATGAAATGCCCCAACATCCAAATATTTTAGGTCTGTGAGTCGTGAGAAGACAGAAAGAGTTCAGAATTCCAAGTACAAAAAGATTTTTAAATCTCATCTGAGGAGGCTGGAAGATGTTGCTCATAGGGTCTCTCCTACTCTAAATATAAAATCTTTTATCAAGGTATATGTTTAGCATAAATGATAGATGGGTGGCTGAGTGCATCGACTATGACAGACTTGGGAAGTTGCCGCTAGGGAAATTGCAAATTTGTAAAATTACTACTTGGAAAAAATACCCTTGGAAACTTGCCGCTAGGGAAAAGGCCTTTGGGAAAGTTTTTTACTCGATACTGATTTTGCAGTTTGCACACACGCCTTTTTAACTGTTCAGCCCTCATCCTAGTTAGATTTCACTTTCAATCACTTTTTTCCTGTACATACATTTTTAGCTTTTTTTATACTTTTTGTCAGACGATGCATTTGATAAAAAGTCTATTCTCTACTCTGTAAGCCTAAAAGATGAATTATATATTAAAATGTTGATTGAATTCGAATAACAGAAACCGAATGCATCTCACCATGCTTATTGCTTCCGGAGTGCACTCACTAAGTTAAATTTTTGATTGAATTTAACTAATATTTATTATGAAAAATAAAATGTGTAGACCTTTCCATTTCTTTTTAGAAAATAAAGTTTTCAATGGAAATGTAAGGAAATATTTTGGTCTTAAATTCCATTTAAAAAAATAGTTTAGATTTGGTTTTGGCAAAATTATAAATGAAATTGTTTTTCCTAATATCAGTCCTTTCCTTTAGTTTTTTAATAACATCAGTCCTTTCCGTTAGTTTTTAAATAACTTAAAGGGACTGTAAAGGAAAAATGAAAGGAGGTATAGGCTGAAAGTTAATCACTTTAGCTCTTGATCGCGACCCATGAAAGTTTTATATGTCAAATTTAGAAAATCTTAAACTTAAATCACGTGACCAGAACTAACACCAATGGCAAAGCAGTATACTGATCACGTGTCTCCGCCTGTATCACGTGACCACTTTACTGCACTGCCATTGTTGGAACTTTATTTTGTAAATTCAGGAAAGTATGGAGCATATTAAAAGCATCCTGGCGAACCAGGAGATTTGGAAGAACCAGGAGAAAAGGGATACAAACATTGAGAGGATCTCTATCTCCTCTGAGGATGAAGACATGGATACCCCTGAACCTGCCAATATGCATCTTGTAGATAATACCAATCCTGAAGAGAATTCAGATACAGATGATGATGAGTGTATTATAACCAAGCTGAAGGTAATCCATTCAGTGATAGGCGATTATATCAATACAATGAAGACAACTTTTAATTCATAACAGCATGGAGATTCGAAAAAGCTTGCTAACAATCAAAGTTAAATAAAAAAGTCGTCTTAATCGCATTATGTAATCCCTACCACCATATAAAAACAAAATATTTTGAAAACTCGTTTATTTTTTATTTCAGACTATAAATCAAGCAAAAGATTTGGATGCCATCAAGTACCAAGATTTAGAGGTAAAAGATTTGCTCAGTTCTATCTATCTCTTTTATGACCCCCTCCCACACACACACACACAAATGCAAACCCACTTCTCTCACCAATTGATAAATATCTCTTATCATTAATGTTCAATTCTAATAAATTCTAATTTAGGAGAAATTAAAGATGCTGAAGCAGCAGTTGTCATCTGTGGATGGAGAGGAAGAGGGTTCTCAGAGAATTGAAAGTGGAGCAGAGGAGAAATTAACTGTGGAGTTTGATGAAGAAAGTTCCGCGAGAATTGAAGATGAAGGAACGGGGACTGAGAAGAGGGAGGGATCCCAGACCCCAGAATACAAAATCTCATCAGACGAGGAGATGGACGTGGATGAAGACACAAGGTTGGCCTACGGCTTTGACCAACCAGGAACGAGTGGAATTTCTGGCCAATCACAGACTAGAGAAAGCAGTCCCGGCCAATCACAGGGAAGAGAAAGCAGTCCTAGCCAATCACAGACTTCAGAAAGAAGTCCTGGCCAATCAAAGACAAGAGAAAGCAGTCCCGGCCAATCACAGGGAAGAGAAGGCAGTGCTGACCGTTCTGAATCTGAATCATCAGGAGAAGAAGGAAAGTATTCTGAGGGTGAGCTGGAAATATCATAAATTAATAACCTAAGTGTTACCTTTTAAAACGTTTGCCTCAATAGTTCAATACTTGACAGAAATCTCAATACTTTAACTTAAAACAATGTTTATGACTTTTGGTCATTTTAAAAAGCCTGTCTCTGACTTTGACGTTTTAAAGAACAATTGTTTGTTTTTACATTAATAATTTGGTGATGGGGTCAACTCAACACAATTTTATGCTAAGAAAATGAAACCCCGGATCAAAATTGAAATCACAAGTGTTAATTTTCCTTAAACAAGTGTAAAATTATTGAAATAACATTCAGTAAACCTGTTCAGAAAAAAATTAAATTTCTATGTATACGTAAATATATTCTGTATCGATCTTTTACTATTCAGCGCATGTATAAACGCCAGTTTTTTTTTAGTGCCTAAATTATTTTCACACAATGTACACTAAAAGCTTCCCCAATGGTGCTATATCTAAATTCAAAATATTTTTTTAGAATGAATAAATTTTTTATTTTTGAAATTTCGAATTTTTTTTGCTGAAAATATTTTTTCACTTTTTATTTAATAAAATAAGTTTCCCCCGAGGGGGGTTAGTCTGCTAGTAAAATTATTCGGTGTGTATATGAGATAGTGGTTTGGGTTTTCCTGGATTTTCGCAATTGATCATAAAATACTACTTACCATATTAAAGAAAATAGGAAAAATGGTTTGAAAACTATCTCTAAGATAGAGGGCAATATGTTATGGTTAATAACCTATCCCAACTTTTTTAACACCTTGAATATTTCTGTTACTCAGGGATCAATTTTAGGACCGTTACTTTTCTTGATTTTAATAAATTATAATTTTAAAAGCAATGCCCTGCTGAACTTTCTCTTTGCTGACGATACAACTGCATTGAAAAAAGGTTAAAGTCTTATAGAACTTCTTGAGCTTCGGAAACTTGGAATGTAGCTGAGAGCCAATAAACTTGCAATTAATATTAAAAAGATGAAAAATTATAATTTTTCATCCTAAGCAGAAGAAAGTTGAGGACTTTCAGTTTATTTTTAACTGCAATGATTTGAATTCTTTTCCCGATCCCAGATGTATTGTAGTCTTCTGCAAGCTTGATGTCTCTCTACTCTGTTCTAGTTCATCCACTTTTTCATTATACTTTTTGCCAAAAAAAAGTGTGTCAGAATTATCTTTAAATCTTACTTCAGTGGTCACTGAGCCATTACTTTTCTCTACTTTTAATTCTCCAGCAGAAACTTAATGCATTCAATTGATATAAATGGTACAGGGTGTCCCAAAAAACATGGGAATTCAGTGACGAATTCGATATCGTCTTTTCAAATAATTCTTTGATTTAGTATAGTGATACCTACTGAGAAAGCTGTAATCTGTAAGAGTTTCGTCTGCTATGTTTACATTTTGTTTGTTTATGTTTTGACTGCAACCGGTTGTACTAAGTAAAACAAGAAAATTACAGTATGCAAACAGAGTAAACTTCGTATTCACTGTTCATCTTGCGGAGACATTATAGACACATCGTTGCAGTCTTTTACCCTTTTCATTAAATAAACTCTAGCAGACATAATAATATTATGGCTTTTGAAAATAGGTATTACAATGCTAATTCATAACAAAGACGATATCGAATTCGTGACTGAATTCCCATGTTTTTTGGGACACCCTGTAGTTTAGTGCATTTTGGAAGTTTTGGTTTAAGCTCTGTTTTCACCAGGGGGCGGAAACGTCATGTGTGTGTGTCTGTACCTGAAGAGTGTGTGTAAAGGTTACCGAACCGAAGGTGTGTACTGTAGGTGTTTGTACAGTCTAGGAGAGTATTTATGATTATTATTAATTTTTTATTTAAAAACAAGTTTTATATACAGGGTGTCCCACATCAAATTAGACCGCGTCAATGGGTCTAAATTACGATTTATGGGACAAATCAGAAAATTTATGAAGAATGAATCATTTTGAAAAATTTAATGAGGCTAATAGAAATTTTTTCTTGCAGAAAATGCTAGATTTTTCGAGTATTATATGTGTATTTTGGCGTTAAAGATTGGAGACAGTCTAATATGATATGGGACGCTCTGTACATGTAGTATATTATTTATACATTTAAGTCAACACTATAAGCCAAATTTTCGATGCAAAGAATATAATTTGATTAAAGTTTACAATTAACTACTCGTTATTCAAGTTTAATCATAATTGACGACAATGTTCTGCAATTTCCTTGACTGTAGTCATGTTGTATGTCTGTACCAAAAGAGTGTGTGTAAGGAATACCGAACTTGTCTGCAAAGCAGTGCGACTGGCTTTCTCATGCCAGACCAGCGCCATTTCCTTTCCCTTTATTCCTGTTCCCTGGTTTTTACTGAAAATTTGTAAAATCTAAGAAACATTATCTTATCCCTTGTTATAATTCCCAATCACGCATTCTACCTTCTCTCAGACTTTTGCTTCAAAAGCTCAAATATTTGGCTCAGCTACATTTTGCCTAGTCACAATTTGCCTAGTCACATTTTGCCTAGTCACAACTTGCCTAGTCACAACTTGCCTAGTCACATTTTGCCTAAGTAACAGTTTGCCTAGGTAACATTTTGCCTAATAATATTTTGCCTAGAGTAACAATAGAGCGAATTTTTTTCTTAGTCAATAATTTTTTCACAAAGAAATTTTCAACAATCCAAGAATTTTTTTTCAAAAATCTGCAACTTTTTTGGCAAAAATTTCGCAAATTTTTAAAAATAGTCCGATTTTCTATAAACCAATCAGATCGAAAGACACATTGAAAATGGCTCCCATGATAACTGCAGCTGGCTTACCATGCTGGGTAAGCCCAACAACAGGGAAAAGAATAACTTCTATGTTTTCGATGGGAAGAGGGCAGAGACCAAGAAATGGCGCTGTTCTTGCACTGCAACCCTTACAACGAGGATATCTACTGGAAACCTGGTAGGGGATGTACTCCCAACCCATGGCCATACCAACAAGCTGCTGAGGACTAAAGCTAAAACCACAGAAAAGGCTGTGATTTTAGAAATAAGATAAATAATGATACCGATCTATACTCCATGATGTAAACTGTAATTAAAAAATATATATATATCTGATATATAACAATATTTCATCTGTTGTAGAGTATAAAAAAAATGTTAAAATTGCTGGACAAGATACAATTCAATTGTACTATAACATTTAATTCATTAAAATTTAACTGGTTAAGCTTAAAAAAAATGTTTAATTTTTGACAAAATTTGTTTTAAGAAAACGCAATAGGCAAAAAACATGCTCTTTTGTTACCTAGGCAAAATGTTACTAGGCAAACTTGAACTAGGCAAAATGTTACCTAGGCAAGAGTGAACTAGGCAAGTTGTGACTAGGCATAATGTGACTAGGCAAATTGTGACTAGGCAAATTGTGACTAGGCAAAATGTAGCTGAGCCAAATATTTATTGCAAAATCCAGTTATTTAACAAAAATTTGGCAAAAACTAAAATTTAGCAAAAGAAGACGAATGTTTTAAAAGCCCTTTTTTAGTTTTGACACAGCCAATTTGAATTTGTAAATATATTTGCAAAATTTTCTATAACTTAGTGTGTATAAGTGTGTAAATAAAAAGTTCAAACAGCCTCAGACCAACACTTGTTGTCCGTAGGATTACGAGTAAAAAAGAATGTCATGTACAGGTTGTCCCACGAAATATGACAGTTGGTGAATAATTTGGAATGTCTTATTCCCTATACTGTAATCAAAGAGAATAGAATATATATTGGAGTGGAATTTAAAAAATTCCCTCGGTATGAATTTTGTCAGTCCCTTTCAGCCTGAAAGGGAGTTCAAAGTGTACAAATCATGTAAATGTTCACAAATGCGAACATTTTTGGTTGCATGTTGAAAAAATTTTCTTGTAAAATTGCATTTTTTCACGGAAATAAATGAAGCGAAATTTCGTGAAAACAATTTCATGGAATTTTTTTTGTGAAAATGTGAAATGCCAAAATTTCGCAAAAATGCAGAAATATTTTCGCAAAATTATATTTACTAAATCCCAATTATATTTACTAAATTTCTTGTCCTATAAATGTTTATACATGTAAATATAAGAAAAGTAGAATATTCTACTGCGCAGTTTACTCTAGTATAGTGTGTGTAATATTACCCTGTGGTCTGTGCTAGCTCTGTCTTCCTATTGGTGCAACTGCGCACTAGACACATTGGTATTGGTCAGATCTAAATCTACTAGCAAGCCTAATCATTGCACTTTAAATTTAAACCGCTAGGGGTCTCACAATTTTGAATATAAACATTGTATATTAAGCTTTAAACTGCACATATAATAAACAGAAAAGATGAAGTTGGTGCATTTAATCTACATAAAACGGGCAAAGAACTATTTTTTGAAAATATACTTATTTAATAACTTAACGCTTTTCTGCAGTGCTAGTAAATGCATATATTGTAGTACTTCTTTTATTATTAAGTAAATACAATTAATTCAAATCGATTTTTAATATTTTGCTTTTGATTTTCCTGAAAGTCTCCATCCTGAGATTCTCAGGCTCTTGTTGGATATAATCGATTTCAGATTGGTTGCGTACTTGCTGAATATGAGTTGTTTATACCTACTGGCTACTTCTTGTATAAAAATTGCATATATATGAATTATCGTATAATTTTGACACAGTTTCTTATCATTTTCGTCTCCAAAAAGTCAATATTTCAAGTTCTCTTGCCTAGTAGTTATGTTCAGGCTGTTTTTGCCTATTGGATTAATCAACAATAGAATTCCCATTTCCAACGGTGGCGGCTTGCAGTATCACTCGTCTGAAACCATGCCTCTAACTCATGTTCTCTAGGTTGGCATTTCTTAACGGATAAATATTTCTACACATTGGCGACTGATAATCAGCCCCACTATAACTATCTAAAAACGAGCTAATACATGTCCTTGTTTATAGGCAGGACTACTTCCAATCCGAGCTTATAAGCTCTGGGGCATTTGCCATTTTCTGTTATGCGCGAATGCCCCGCAAAATTTCAAAACAGAGAGAGGGGGGTTGAATTTTGTAGATCCAGAAAAATAATATCTGTGGGATGCCTGCGTAGAGACTGGCAGCTAGTGGGGTCTTAAATGTAAGACATGTGGCCGCACGCTCAGCCCCCTAGCCTGTCCTAGCCACAGTGCTCGGCCCAGATAGTGTCATAACTTAACCTAGTCCATGGCCGCAGCGCTTGGCCCCCTAACCTGTCCTAGCCGCAGTGCTCTGCCCAGAAAGTGTCTGAACCTAACCTAACCCTAAATAAATACTAATTTAAGTATTTTTCTGGATCTACAAAATTCAATCCCCCTCTCTCTGTTTTGGAATTTTACGGGGCATTTGCGCACAACAGAAAATGGCAAATCCCAAGCTTTGGGTCTGTATGAGGACTAAAGGAGTTAGGGATTACATCAATGGAATTATCCCTATTCCCAGCTATTGAGCACACACTGGTTACATCTTAGCTCGAGTCCGTAGGAGGACTGAAGGAGTTACAATAGGTTTGAATATGAACAAAATTGTCAGTTTATCTTAAATTAACCCTATAAAGGCTGGGGGTCTAAATCTATGTATAGCCCATAGGTGTGGCGTCCTGTGCAACGCCCCTAGAAAAAGGCCTTACAGAATAAATACAAGGTTAAAATCAAAAAATAGAATATATATTAGAGTGGAATTTAGAAATTCCTTGGTTTGAATTTTGTAAGTCCCTTTCAGCCTGAAAGGGATTTCAAAGTGTACAAATCATGTAAATGTTCACAAATTATATGCAGTAGAGTACATTAATACAAAATGTTCCCTAGACTATCCATTTCAATTTCGCATTTTTTAAAGCTGTTAAATAAACTTTATAAAATGAATTAGGTGAATAATAACATCAATTATGAAACCAGCCTATTTCATAATTTGGTTTTCTTTTAATATTAGTTTTAAATTCTCTATAAAATGATGTTCCAGGGCCCAAAAGGTTATATAGCACAAATATGTGAAGTACACCTGCAATATGGAAACAGTACAACAAAATGGCCGTTTTACACTTTTTCCTAGTAAATTCCACTCTAATATATATTCTATTCTCTTATTCCCTATACTGTAATAGATATTTGAGGTTTATTGCATTTTTTCGTTCAATAAAATCTTTTACTAAAATATATTTTACTTTGAAATCAATTTTACTATAATATGACTACCATTAAATATTATTATAATTCTCTTTGGTATTAAACAACTTAAGCAGTTTGGGTTCTGAAATACTTTCTCGCCATTAAAAACGAACAAAAGGCCTTTTGCCCGTTTTCTGCCTTATAAAAAGCAAGCAAAAGGACTTTTGTCCGTTTTCTGCCTTATAAAAAGCAAGCAAAAGGCTTTCCCTATTCCTGTCTGCTGGGGGGGGGGTCAATTTGACCCCCTCCCCTCTGTAGTTTTTATCACATAACTCAAAAAGGGCTGGTCAGAGGCTGTTGAAATTTTCTGACTTCCTAAATACCCAAAGCCTCCCCTTTAGGCCTAAAACCATGCTTTTATACTGACTGAGTCACACAATGCCTGAATGACTACTTTTTTCTGTACTTTGTTTTGACCCACTTTCAGTTGTCAGATTTTGAAAACTTTTAGCTTTTTGAAAAGGAAACGGATTGCACAAGTTTTTCAAGGAAATGTTCGCAAATTATTTTCAAACAACCTGTCAAAAGGAAATTTGCCCATTTTTCGTTTTTCTTAATTACACATCAGGTTATTTAAAAAATGTATATATTACTATTTTTTGGACATTTTTTTTTGCAATTTATTACTATATAACTTGAATTTGCAAAAAAAAATCCAATTTTTGCAAATTGGCAAATTTTTTTGCAGATTCTTAAATTAGAGCACAAGAGCTTATTTGCACTAGGATAGGGTTAAATGCTCTTTTTCTGCCTTATAGAAAGCGAGCATTAGGCTTGTTTTTTTTGCCTTATTATAGAAAGCGACCATTTACTCTATTTAAAACACCCATGGTATCCCCCGTGTCCGCCCCCCCCCCCCCCATGCAAAATATCATGTTTGTTATGTATTATTAGCATAGAGAATAGAATATATAGAGAGGAATTAAAAGAATCTCTCAGTATGAATTTTTTCAGTCCCTTTCAGCCTGAAAGGGAGTTCAAAGTGTACAAATCATGTAAATGTTCACAAATTATATGCAGTAAAGTACATTAATACAGTATGTTCCCTAGACTATCCATTTCAATTTCAATTTTTTTAAACTGTCAAATAAACTTTATAATGAATCAGGTGAATAAAAACATCATTTGATTTATAGTTATAACGGAAAATCAACGTTTGTAAAGTGGAAGGCATAGAGTCTATGTGAAATGATCATTGGTCAATTATGAAACCAGCCTATTTCATCATTTGGTTTTCTTTTAACAATAATTTTAGATTTTCTATAAAATGATATTCCAGGGCCCAACAGGTTATATAGCATAAATATGTGAAGTACACCTGCAGTATGGAAACAGTACAACAAAATGGCCGTTTTACACTTTTTTCTAGTAAATTCCTCTCTATATATTCTATTCTCTATGATTATTAGTGTAATATATGTAGACACTAAATAATTACACTGAACCTAATTATTTTATTTGACCAATTAATATAAATCCAAATGACGATAACATTTTTTATTTAAAGGGACCGTTCACTTATTTGGGTAATTTCAGGGTAAAATAAACAGCATATTCTCTGTTGATTGATAATAGTCTTACTTTTCAAAGACAACTGTGGCCGGAGAAAAAAGTCGATTTTTCGTTCAGCAACTATGTGCTGTGCACGCACGGCATGCACCCCTTCTTATTTTGTCCTGATGATGGATTTATCGTTAATAATGTTTTTTGAAATCTTAGATCTCTAACATTAATGTAAAACCACATTTTTTGTTCTAAAAAATAGCATAAGAAGCATGTTTTAGATCAATTTTTTGCAAGAGCTTTTCCAAAAATTAAATTTTAATTATTATACAGCGATATTATGACTGAAACCCCAGAAGTTTGAAAAAATGAAAAACCATGGGAAATACGTCCAGGGTATCTAAAAAACGGGGAATAAGGGTCTACGGGCTAGTTTGTGATGTGATTTTAAAGATTGAGACCATTTTAAAATTTATGGAAAAATTCCGATTCAATGAGCCCAATTTTAGACACAGATATAGACGCGGATGTTGGATTTCAATCCTCCACAGGTTTAAACAAAGAGAAATCCAAGTATTTTTAAGGGTTGATATGATCTAATTTCTCGTCCGGTGTTAACGTGTATGCCTTCAAACCTGATTATGATAATGCTTAAGAACGTTGAACTTAGATTAAAACCAAGATATTAGACAGGACGAGACAAGGAAATAATGCAAGGAAAGTTATTTCAGAGGTGTGTGCATTTTTTGTACTGCAGTGTACTATCTTTGGGGGAAAAATAAACACAAGACGGATATCACAGCCTGACATGGAATCATTTTTCACAAAAATAATCTATGAAATATTCTGGTCATATGAAACTATTATGGGAAGTTTCAAAATTATCAAAATTAAATGCTTTTATCCTCCTCGGATACTAGACAAACACTGATGCATCTATTCTTGTTTACAAATTCCGCCCAGAGAGAACTGGTTTCATTATGTACGCAGAGTATACACGACCGCAATTAAGTTTCCTTGCATTATTACCTTGGGATGAGCGGGCGAAGGAGGGAGGGATAGCAATTATCAATAATGTCAAAAATATAAATTTCCCAAATGCCTGTGTACCAGGGAAATTTTCCTAATGCCTAGGTTTTTAGGAAATTTTACAAATATTCTGTTATTTGAGAAATTTCCAAAATCTTAAAAATATACCACCCTCAAATAATTTGGGAAATTTCCCAAATGCCTGGGTATCCGGGAAATTTTCCAAATACCCATAGGTATTTTAAAGTGGTATATTTTTAAGATTTAGGAAATTTCTCAAATGACTGGAAATTTTCAAGATACCTAGGCATTTGAGAAATTTCCAAAATCTTAAAAATATACCACCCTCAAATACCTTTAGGAATTTGGGAAATTTCCCAAATGCCTAGATTTTTGGGAAATTCCCCAAATATTCTGTCATTTGATAAATTTCTAAAATCTTAAAAATATACCACCTTCTAATACCTATATTCTGTCTAGTACATACTAATATTTTTGATACAATAAGATTGATTCACCCAGAATCTAGATAAAGTAAAAATAGAAATTGAAAAAGGACCCTGTTTATTAAACCGGGAGGGAAACTAAGCAAAAATCTTACTTTAAACATATTATTACACTATCGCATCTTTCTTATATCATGAGCTTCAAAATATTTTTATTCTCGTTGTAATGAACTTTGTATATTATTCCATTTATTCAATTTTGTATGCATTTATATTCACTTGTTTATAAAATAAAACTAATCAGAGCTGAAAACTTAAAATGGGATATCCTTAATCCCGATCTGTTAATTAATCTGAGCTGAAAACTTTAGAATGGGATCTCCTTAATCCCGATCTGTTAATTAATCTGGAGATTAATAACAAGAGGAGAACAAGCAATATTTAATCTGGAGATTCAGAAAAAGAGAAGATCAAGCATTGATCTCGATATCCACCATTCTAAAGTTTTCAGCTCTGGGCAATCTTTTACATGGATTAATCCCGTTTCGTCATTATCCAGAGCACCGTTATTTTCGAGGAGAGACCCTAAAAGAAGTAGAGTTTTATCCAAGAGAGTCTGAGAAATTATGATGGCTGAGATCACCCTATAAGCAGATCATGACAAGGTTCGATACACTAGGATAGTTTAAGCGAGTAGATCAGCTAGCGAAACAAGCATGATTTTAAACTATTAAATTTTTTTATCAAACTTTGTCGGATTATCTTTCGGGTTGACTCCACTAGGTCGGTTTACATAGCATTGATTGGACATAGAAAGTTATAAAACTTCTATCTTTGGAGAAACTGAACCAGTTGAATGAAAGCCCCGGTTAAAATAGGTTTGTATCCACAAGATTATTTTAATATTTTGTAAATATAAATATAGAGGGCGAGTAAAAAAAACTGTGATTAGTGTGTTTTATTTAAAGAACACTATACAAATTTTTGCAGGGATGTAATTAAAATATAATAATGAAAAAAAGGGAACCAAACGAAAAAAAATTTTATGATTTTTTTCTTCAGAAATGAATAAGAAAATTAACAGATAATACATAGTAGTACAAAGTAATATAAGGTTGTTAACACAAATTCGAAATATAAGGAAGACGATTTTACCGACTCAAATGCCGTAGCCTTTTCTCAAGACGTGTTTATCTATTTCCTCCATGAAGTGCCCACATGTTAAACCCCGCTCATTCGTTCCCGCCTCACCCCTCTACACATCCCAGCTCAGTCAGGTTAGGAGAGTTGAGCTAGTAACAGCTCCGACACAGGGAGCCTCTTGACTCGTTTATGATGATGACGCAGATACTCAGCTAGCAGCAGACGTGCTTACCCAAAGGGTTCCCAGTTTATCATGCTTTCCAGAGACAACATAATCGCTAAATCGGACCATGATAAAACCGCGATCTCTGCCTACTAGGTTGGATAAGCCCTGTTGTTCCAGTTCCTGTTGATCTGCTCCACCAACATGAAGCTCTACATCACTCCCATGAAGTACCCACAAATATTCATCATTAATTCCTTTGTTAATTTCTAAATCAACCAATTTTAACTCCGCTTTATGTGCAAATATTTCAAAACTTTCGTTTTTTTAAATAAATGTTAGAAATCTCCATGTTTGGATCTCTTTATTTTACTATAGTGACTTTTAAAGTCAACAAAGGTATAATACATAGTAGTACTTGTACAAAGTGCATTGTAGTTCATAGTAGTGCATAGTTCAGGTACATAGTAGTACAAAGTAGTGCATAGTAGTACATAGTAGTACATTGTATTACATAGTAGTGCAAAGGAGTACATAGTAAATAGTAGTACATAGTAGTACATAGTAGTACATTGTATTACATAGTAATGCAAAGGAGTACATAGTAAATAGTAGTACATAGTAGTACATAGTAGTACATTGTATTACATAGTAGTGAATAGTAGTACATAGTAGTACATTGTATTACATAGTGGTACATAGTTGTACATAGTAGTACATAGTAAATAGTAGTACATAGTAGTACATAGTGGTACATAGTTGTACATAGTAGTACATTGTATTACATAGTAGTGCAAAAGAGTACATATTAAATAGTAGTACATAGTACATAGTAGTACATAGTAGTACATTGTATTACATAGTAGTGCATAGTGGTACATATTAGATAGTAGTACATAGTAGTAAATAGTGGTACATAGTAGTTCATATTTGTACATTGTATTACATAGTAGTACAAAGTTGTACATAGTAAATAGTAGTACATAGTAGCACATAGTGGTACATAGTAGCACATAGTTGTACATTGTATTACATAGTAGTACATAGTAGTGCATAGTAGTACATAGTGGTGCATAGTGGTCCAAAGTAGTACATAGTAGCACATAGTAATACATTGTATTACATAGTAGTGCATAGTATTAAATAGTAGTACGTTGTATTACATGAGTATGAGTATGAGAATGAGATCTGTAAGAAGCCCCATGTTGAGCAACCCAGACCGCCAACAGTAGTACATAGTATTACAAAGTAGTACATAGTAAATAGTAGTACATAGTGGTATATAGAAGTACATAGTAGTACATAGTAATGCATAGTAGTACATAGTAAATAGTAGTACATAGTAGTACATAGTAGTAAATAGTGGTACATAGTAGTTCATAGTTGCACATTGTATTACATAGTAGTGCATATTAGTACATAGTAAATTGTAGTATATAGTGGTACGTAGTGGTACATAGTGGTACATAGTAGTACATAGTAGTACATTATATTACATAGTAGTACATAGTAGTACATAGTAGTACATAGTGGTACATAGTAGTTCATTGTATTACATAGTAGTACATAGTAGCCAACGAGGTTATAGTATAGTATAGTATAGTATAGGCCATGTACTTCCCTTCCAAAGGTCAATCTGAATATTACAGTACTCGGGGGTGATTTCTGAAAATATTTATTTTCATTTAAGCAGAAAAAAGTTTTCAATCAAAAACTTTGGGCTACATGGATCTCCGTAATTTATTTAACTAAAAAATAAATAACCTTTCTTTATTTCCAACTACACTTATAAAGGAAACACTAATAATTCAAACTAATATTGGAATATCTTACTAAAAATTGGTTACTTTAAAAGACTTTTATTCATAAATTGTCGTACAATTTTTGTTTCAAGCATGAAAACACTTAATTTGAGAAACCAGGGGATTCATCAACTTTTGCACTCCAGTCTCTCATTTGGCAAACAATCTTCTGAAAAATTCCGAACAAACCTAAAAATGAAAGATATATCAAATATCAAACTATTTCAACGATTACTAGACTAATCTTATATTTCAATTGCGAACAAGGGCGTATACAGAAATAATTTTTTTTTTGGGGGGGGGGGCAAAATATGAGCAAAGCGCCAAAAAAAAATGTACACTATACAGTCCAATTACCATATAAGGACTACTTTATCTCTCCATCAGCAAAACTAGCAGAAAAAACAGCAAATTAATGTTTTTAATACTCTTCACTCTTTCAGATTTAAAATTGTGATAGCTCTACTAAGTTCTAGGGGGGGGGGGGCTACGCCCCCCCTTTACAGGTCTAGGTAGGGGCACTCTGCCCCCCTGTATACACCCTTGATTACGAACATATTTTCTCTTTTTTTATACAGTGAACAAACAAACAAACAAAAAAGTTCGCGGATTTTATCCAAAAGTTTGTTGCCGATAAATCTTTGATGTTAAAAAGATGGATGAAAATCATGTTGTATGAGGCCCCCCCCCACCCCGCCTTTCTAGGGAACTTAAACTGTGCTTTACTAACCTGTAGGCATGCGCCGAGTAAAGGTGTAAGGTTAATGCAAATGTTCTTAGAGCCGGGTGGTTCGATTCTGTATTAGATTTTACGTTTTTTTTCCCAATTCTCTGAAAAATCTCGCCAGGAATTTGAGAAACAGAAGCCATTATAGTAGCTCCATGGTATTCTCCGGATGGAATATTTTTGGCACGCAGTTTTAAGTGTATCCTGGAGATCTTCCACAGTTTTTTCAAGTTTTTTCTACGTTTTTGAAGGTTGTAACATTTCTCTCTGTATTTCATTCCCATTTCCGCACTATCTTGGAGAAGTTGAATAATTTATTGAGAAGAAAGCAGGGAATAATTATGGTCTGTCTTTATCACTTGGACATGAAAATCTGTAGTTACAGCCAAATCTATGGCCGGGTACAGCATTGTTCCACAACTTTTTACAGTAGAGAGTTCTGTAGCATATATTTTCAAAATGCCGACTGCATATCTGGCTAGGAGAGTCTGTTTTCCATTTAACTATTGAAATCCACTGCTCTTTTATCGTGTGCAGGATTATATTTTTACACGATGAGGTACTAATGCATTCTTTTACAGAGCAATATGTCATGGTAGTATACGATTCTGAGAAAACTGAGTAAAATTCAAGATACAAAACCTCCCCATACACTTGTACTCCGAAAGCGTACTGCATATTTGATGTATGTACTGTATGATATTAATATCCCTAATCAGTAAACTGTCCTAGGTGTACACTCAGGCTAGACAGCACAGCGGCCCAGGTAGTTAACTATCATCCCCCCTGATAGTAGCACATAGTGGTACATAGTAGTGCATAGTAGTTCATTGTATTACATAGTAAATAGTAGTACATGGTAGTAAATAGTGGTTCATAGTAGTACATAGTAGTACAAGGTAGTACATAGTGGTACATAGTGGTACATAGTAGTACATAAAGGGATTAAAATTAGACGTGTGTCCAATCCTAGTTTTAGTTAAGTGTTATGGTCTCTATATATAGGGTGTCCCACGAAATATGACAGTAGCAAAACGAGTTGAAGGTCGTCTTTAAACTGAAATAATTTGCCACATTTTATTCGTAAATATTATTTAAGGTGTATAATTTTAAAGTTTATAATAGCGAGGGGAAGGGGGATAAGGGCGTGGGTCCAAAAATCCTTCTCTAAGAAATTACCCAGACCATATTTTGGAAATGCCTGGACTAGGAGCATTTTTTTTTATTTTTGCTTCAAAAATCATTTAATAAAAGTAGGTTGAAAAACGAACGACGCAAATAATTTCAAAGATCTAAGACGACCTTCATTAAGACGACCTTCAGTGTGGCATACTGAAAACAGTTCAATGGAAGATTATTCCTGATTCCATTTGGAAAATGGAATAATGGAAGATTATTCCTGATTCCATTTGGAATATGGAATAATGGAAGATTATTCCTGGAAGATTATGCCTGATTCCATTTGGAATATTGAATAATGGAAGATTATTCCTGATTCCATTTGGCATGTCACTCTTGGAGGTAGATTTATTTGAAAATTGGTTCTGCTCATTATGACCAAAAGTTTTTAATTGATCATCATTCTGATAGATTCAGACAAGGTTACGTAAGGCCTTTACGAAACCAAAATTTAATATTTATCAAATTTTTCCTTCACAGTGTATTTTGTTACTTATTCAGCTCTGATACAGCTTGTGGCCTGTATTACATAGAACCAAGTAATTTAAAATGTTTTAGTTCGGATCTAATTGACCGTTACACTGTAGCCACCAACACCTGGACAACTTTAACCAACAAACTTAGTTCTCGAAGACGCCGTCACTGCTCTGTAGCAATAAGGTACAATTTATGTTAGTAAACATATAACCTTGGGCTTTAAAAACGTTTCCATGAAACAATTCTGGCTTTAAATTGTTAATCTTCAAGCTGCCGTTTTTCATTGTATTTAAAGTTTTACTATTTTAATTCCGTGGATTTTCAAAATTTCATAAAAATCGAAAATTTGTTGACACACCTTTTTGTAATTCTGAGCACTTATAACCCTCCCTTGGGTCCTGTCCAACACAAAATTTAGACCTAATTGGTTCAGCCGTTTTCACGTTAATCAGATACAGACCAGCAAAGATAAAAATATAGATATTTTTAGTGAAACTGAGATGATATTGGCAGGAGGATATAATGGAACTCAGCTTTTTAGCGTGGAAAAATATGACAAAGATGGAGTTGTGACGAAGCTACCAAACATGAATTATAGAAGGTGTGTACGTATCTCTGCAAGATTATTGGTGACGAAATTGCTGATGTTTATTTTTTAAAATTAATAATGTATGCCTGGCTAGTGGCAATCCATATTGCCAATATCATTTACTTGCTAGAGATGGACATAGTTTTTTTGAACGAACAAAATTTTTCGTTAACTATAGGGTTGCTCAGAAAAATAACGAACAACTTGGATTGTTTAGAGAAATGAAAAAAACTACTGTGTTTTAAAAGATAACGATTGAAATCGTTCGGTTTTTTACTTAATGAACAAATTTTCCAAAAGATTTAAAAACGATAGTTTTTTAAACGAGTTTTTCTCGAAAAAACTGTTTACGATTTTACTGAACGATCGGTCAGTGAGAAACGAACAAAACAAATGGAATGGGTCTGTCCTAGTATACGATTTTTGGACCCCCCCCTGCCCTCAATTTTGTACATGACCATTTATTTTTCAGCA
>NW_019396530.1:69732-157214 GCF_000591075.1 Eurytemora carolleeae | reverse complement strand
ACTTGCTTCGGTACAATAAAAGTTTTAATCTAAATTCGGTTCCGCCATTAATTTCAATGGTTCAAGAAAAGTTCTATAAGGCCTATATGGATCCAGAGTAGGGCCAGTAGGGCTGGGCACATTCCAACTTTTTGTTAACGGTTAGTTCCAAGTTCCAACCCTTTAAAAATGTCATGTAACCTTTAGCTTTAAAGGTAAAAACGAAATGTTTGTTTTATGAATGTTAATTTTCCTGGTTGTTTTTAGTTACCCTTAGCTAACAATCTCAATTTTATTATCAGCGACAACGAAAGATATTCCACAGTTAAAGTTTTTTTGCAATTAATGTCAATAGCCGATCAAAAAAAAAGCAAAGTGCAAAAGAACCGCTAACGCTTTGTCAAATCGTTAAGATTGCAACAGTTAACAATTTTTTTTAAAAAATGGAAACCCTATTTTTTAGGAATGTTTGTGTATGATAACCAGCTCACTGTGTTTGGAGGGTATGGAGCGGATAGGTCAATTGAAGTTTACAACGGAACATCCTGGGATATCTCTAATGATATTCTTGCAAAAGATTTTACCTTTGGAGTTTTAGTTGAAGCAAAATGTGCAGCCTAAACTAGATACAGGGTCTTATGAATGATATACGCAACATTCCACAATATTATTTCTTTTTATAAATGTATTTAGTATTTTTTAGCAGTTTGAATTATAATCTATAGTTACTAACTTACTGGTATTCCGTGTCTAAGTAAAAAGAGTGATTAAGGGTTTCATGGGTTTGATGGTATAGCTTAAAACATATATAACACTTCTGAAAATATATACCTGATTGTTTTGAAAGGAATTTATTATTGATTGCAAAGTTATTTGTGGGTTCGATCTTTCACATGGTAAAACGTTTCACTGTTTTGAATTTCCTTTGTCAGAGTATAGAATTAGATTAGATTAGATTAGATTAGATTATATTAGATTAGATTAGATTAGATTAGATTAGATTAGATTATATTAAATTAGATTAGATTAGATTAGATTAGATTAGATTAGACTAGATTAGATTAGACTAGATTAGATTAGATTAGATTAGATTAGATTAGATTAGATTAGATTAGATTAGATTAGATTAGACTAGATTAGATTAGATTTTATTATTATTATTATTATTATTATTATTATTATTATTATTATTTTAGTGGAATTTTTATAATCACAATCTTAGATTAATAAATATCAATTGCTTACATCTTTCTTTAGTTTTCCGAGATAATATATCTCTCGGTTCTACGTTCTCCGGTAGTCTTGGGATAGTCTCCGGTAATGTCGGATCAGTATTCATCTTACCTCCGGTGTGGTTGGAGTAGTATTCATCTTACCTCCGGTGTGGTTGGAGTAGTATTCATCTTACCTCCGGTAATGTCGGATCAGTATTCTTCTTACCTCCGGTGTGGTTGGAGTAGTATTCTTCTTACCTCCGCTTTGGTCGGATGATGCAGTTTGAAATATTAAGTATTATATTAAGTACTGAATGGAGCAAGGATAGGAAAAAACTGACAAAAGACTAACTTTATAAGTTACACATAGATCCAGATTGCTATATAAAGTTTTATCGATTTTTAAGACCGGGTCGACTTTTAAGTCTTGCAACTTGGATACTTTGGGGAAGATTAATTCCAAAACTAACACTTTTCCAGCACTGAGTGTTAGGAATGCATGGGCACAAATTAATAGACTGGGGTTTTAAGATCCTGCCCCATATCGAGAGTAAATGTTGATATTAAAAACTATAACCAACATTTTTTTCATCATTTATTAAATTTATTTATTAAATTATTTTTAAAAGGGGTTTGGTGGGAAAACTGTCAAAAGCTGACTTTATAAAGATCGCAACGATCTAGATTGCTTAAACAAGTTTTATTAAATTGGGTCGACTTTCAAGGCTCACAACGATAACTCGGTTAAACTTTTTTTAGAACTTCAGTACAGTACAGTACAGTACAGTACAGTAAAGTACAGTACAGTACAGTACAGTACAGTACAGTGAAAACCAGAAAACTCTGGAACAGGAACTCGACTTTTAGACTCTAGGTATAACTTTAAATATTCCCTTGAACACGAGGCACATTAATTGTGCAATGTCAATAGAACCAATCTAAAAATTTGCTAGTGACACAGTAGTATATTTGAATTTCCAATCCGGGTCAACCTTTCCGGTCCCAGTTTGTAATGCACCGCACGGACATTGGTTTAATAAAGAAGACAATCAACAGGACTAGCCGGTGCAACAAGGTTGACGCGGGCAGACTTTATGCTTCATATACAGGGTGTCCCACGAAACATAACAGTTGGTGAATAGTTTAGAATGTCTTCTTCCATAATTTGTTAAGTTGTTTGATACCAAAGACAATGATAAAAATTTTGTTTAGTAGTCATGTTATAGTTAAATTGATTTAAAAGTAAAATATATTTAAACAAAAGATTTTTCTAACGAAATAAACCGCAAAAAGCCTTTAATATCTAATACAGTATAGGGAAGACGACATTCATAACTAATTATCAACTGTCATGTTCCGTGGGACATCCTGTAGGTTGAATTTACTTTTACTAAAGGGACAGAGGTGCGTGGTGAACCTATTCATAATCCACTTTTGTATTGCTTTGATGTCGTCTTCCTAATATACAGTTTTCTGGTTATTTTACATACAGGGTGTCCCACGAAACATGACAGTATGCAGGACGACTTGAATGTCGTCTTGATTTTTGATATAATTTGCTGCGTTTATTTGTCAACCTAATTTTAGAAGTAAATTTCTAGAGATAATAATCACAAAATTTCCCTTGTCCTGCCATTTCCAAAATGTGGTCTGCCTTTTTTGTGCTTTCAATATTGCCCGAGATATGAAGAATTTCGTTCAGATTTCGACAATTTTGCTTTTATTTAACAAAATTGAAATCTGAACCAAACTCTTTATATCTCCAGTAATATTGAAAGCACAAAAAACGCAGACCACTTTTTGGAATTCCCAGGGCTAGGAGAATTATGTGATAATTGTTTCAAGAATCATACATGTTAAAGTAGATAGAAAACTAAATGTCACAAATAAATTCAAATACCAAAGACGACTTTCAAGTCGTCTTGCTATTGTCATGTTTCGTGGGACACCCTGTATTATAATTTTTAAAAACTAAGTTTTACTTTTTAATCGGGAGTTTTCTTTATACCGTCCATAATATATAATTTTGGTAACTTGATCTGGTGGGGCTGAGAAGAAACGAAACTACGGGATTTTCGACCTAAATAATTATCTGATTTTGCTATCTATCTATCTATCTATCTATCTATCTATCTATAATGCGTAAATTTGTTTTACCCGCATAAGCAAATTTTCCGTGAGTTAAGTCCTATACGCTCTAACGCAAATATCTATGGGAATTTTGCCAATTACATCTTGAAAACTAAAGCTGAAAACAATTTCTTTTTACAGTAAACAGAAAACTGTAGAATAGCAAGATAACAATATACAGCAATACTAATGTACATTTGATATTTGTTGCAACGCAAATAGCTTCATTAGTAACCTATTAAATCACTTATTAAGTAAAATGGGTCTGTTTACACTGCACATTTGCTGTGCCTTATGTCCATTAGACTATTTAAAGCCATAAAACTTGAGTCTAAAAGTCAAATTCCTATTCCAGAGTTTTCTGGTTTGTGTAGCCTCTAAAATGTACATTACAGCTATTTTTCTTTGCCAATTGTACCATTGCATTGGTGTACTCTTCAACCTTTACCTATTTAAAGGGACTGTCCGGGTAAATTTAGGCGACTCTCCATGCACAGGTGACAAAGTCCGATTCACACCTTTACTCTTGAAACCTTAATCTGGTAAAAATGTGGAAGACACCATCGTTTTCTGACTCGAAAAGTGTTTCTCTATAATTGATTCTTTTAAACAAGAAATGCGCAAGTCACTTTCCCAGAGAAACTTCAAATGAAAATAATCAGTTTATAGAAACAAAAACATGGATATCTAAATCCTACTTCATCAGAAAAAGATGAAAATGGTACCGTCGCATGGTTGCATAGACATCTTTGCATGAAAATTGAAAGGTCGCTAAAAAATACGCCTATAGTCCCTTTAAAAAACATAAAAGCATAAAAAGAAAATAAATCTTTAAGTTACTTGACATAATTATCTTGATACTCTCGTATATTCAGAAAATATAAAAATAAAACTTAGCTCTTACTAAAAAAAACATTTCTCACTAATATTAAAATGTTTTACTAAAAATAAAAATTCAGTAAACGGAAAAAAACAGATAAAATTTAACCCTACTTTCAGAATTAATTTCGAAGCAAAAAACTTGCTTCGGTACAATTTTATCTATATTTTATTTAAATTCTTATTTCTACCCTTGGAAAAGTTTTAAAATGTAAAAATCTTGTAATTAAACTATATGCACTGACGTTAGCCGAAGGGTTTAATATAAAGAGATAAAAGTTAATGAAAAAAGTTTAAGATGAATGTTTTGTTTTGGTCTATATGTACGTCGTCAAGGAGGCTGAACTGATTTAAACAGAAAAATGTGCGAAAATTTTAGTTTATTAGAGTACAATGAAAAAAATGGCTGTTTGAAAAGCATCAGTTAAAAAAAGTTTGTTTCTGGTCAAATAACCTAACTGGTCTGATACTGGTCTTAACCTGACCAATCCACTTAGGTCGGATTTGGTCGAGATTGGTTGAGTTATGTCAGGAGACCTAACTGGTCAGAACATGACCAGTCACCCTAGGTCGTGTTTGGTCAGGTTAGGTCGGGTTAGGTTGAGTTACCTAACTGGTCTCATACTAGTCTTAACTTGACCAATCCACTTAGGTCGGATTTGGTCGAGATTGGTTGGATTAGGTCAGACTTGGTTGCTTTACCTAGCTGGTCCTAACTTTTCATAACTTGACTTTTTAGTCATATTGGATTACCAAACTGGTCATAACTGGTCACAACCTAACCATGTGTAGTAGTACTAATACACTAAATTAAGCTCTGCTCAGTGGTTAATAAATAGGATAAATAAATATCTAGTTTGGTGATTTGGATGTCAAAACTTTGGTCATTTGGACGTCAAAAGTTTGGTTACTTGGACGTCAAAAGTTTGGTCATTTGGACGTCAAAAGTTTGGTCATTTGGACGTCAAAACTTTGGTCATTTGGACGTCCAAAGTGACGTCATTTCGACTTCGAAAATTAGGTTGTGAGGATGTAAGAATCCTTGCGTTAAACGTCCTCGACACGTCCTCAACACCTAAAATACGACGTCGCCTGACGTCCCATTGGTAATTATTGACGTCCTCACGACGTCCTAAGGACGACTTCTGGTTTCTAGGGTATAAATTAAACAAATCCGTAAGGTTAAAGATTGTTGAATCATAGACCAAAACACGTTTAATTTCAAATATGAAGAAACCAAATGCTGCTCACTCATGGTTAGTACGGGGTGCCCCTCTCAATTGAAATTTCAATTTCAAGTATACTTTTCTTCGATTACATTTTGATTAAATAGATAAAATTTGGCCTGAAGTCACCTTCTGCCTTTTATATATCCTTATGAAAAAAGCATTTTCATTTAATGTAAGAAAATTCGCAATCTTTGTTACCAAAGTACAATAAAATAAATCGCTGCTTGAAAAGTATCAGTTAAAAACGATAGTTACTAGATAAAATATTCTTAAAAACTAAGATTTGCATAGAACCAATAAATATCCGAAAAAAAAACCCGAATATACAGTCGTCGCTAAAGTGTCATCTTTTATGAGAACCCCTGTATATCTATTCTATATTCTCTGCACGAAATCTTAATCATTTCTCAGCAATAATTCATTATGATAAAAGAGAATCAGGGGAATTCGGGGAGTAGAAAATAAAATTAAATATTGAATATTTTTCCTTAATTTTCATGTGTTGACGAATTGATGTATTGATGAATTGATGAATAGATGAAAAAGTGAATTAATGAATAAATGAATTGATTAATTGATACATTGATGAATAGGTGAATTAATGAATTGATTAATTGATGAATTGATGAATTGATAAATTGATAAATTGATAAATTGATGAATTGATGAATTGATGAATTGATGAATTGATGAATTGATAAATTGAAAAATTGATAAATTGATAAATTGATAAATTGATGAATTGATGAATTGATGAATTGATGAATTGATGAATTGATGAATTGATTTTTGAAAATTAAATATTTTTTGATTTCTCAATAAAATTGCCTTGCGGATTTTTGCTATAGAAAAAAACGGATAAAATGTTAGAATTAGTCACTTTTCAAGCTAAGAAAAGAACGATTACATCACATTATCGATAAGATAAAAAATTTAAAGGTATCGTTGTGAATGGAGAATTCTTGAAATTTTGACGACAATCCCTTCATTATCAATTTGCCGTATCTGTTTGATGCTTTGTTGGGATCCAATAAATGTCAATTCGGCTGAACCGATCTGGTCCAAATATTTTTAGCTCGATACTATTTTTTTTTCTCTCTCTCTCCAACTTTAATACGGCTTACATAGGGAGCTCAAATATTATTTGTCAAAAGTAAGTTTTTCAACGTTTTTTCGACTTTTTTAAACCCTTTTTTAAAAACTCACTAGCCATAAAAGTTAGAGGTATAATTTTTTTTATCGAGTTGGCCTTAAATAATTGGACTAGGGACTTATCTCTCTTCTATCTCATAAATAATTGGACTAGGGACTTATCTTACACTCCTCTATCTCATAAATAATTGGACTAGGAACTTATCTTACACTCCTCTATCTCATAAATAATTTGACTAGGGACTTATCTTACACACCTCTATCTCATAAATAATTGGACTAGGGACTGATCTTACACTCCTCTATCTTAAATACAAAAGTAAAGCGGGGGGGATCTATATTAGATAAAAACAGTCTTTTAGACTTATACGAAAGATTGATATTCAATAGCTAAAATCATAGATAGAAATAGGATCGATGTGATAACATTAAATGTATTGTTTAATAAATTTACCACTAAAGCGAGGGAAGGGTGGCAGCTCCAAGGGTTTTGGAGTGCTCCCAAGGTTTTGGAGTAAAATGTGAAAATTTGCCTGACCTTTTATAAAAAGTCCTTTAAAAAAGGAACTTTAAAACCGAAAATTGAAAACAGGGCTCTGCTACCCCTTTTTAATGTCTTTGTTCAGATATTTACAGAAAAACAAATTCCAAATTTCAGTCCAAGTAGCTTGTGGCGATAGTATAGTTTTGACTAGCCAAAATGGCGACATTTGTTTAAGCTTATCCATTAAAGATTATTGGTAAATTTTAAAAAAATATTAATGCAAAAAAGTATTTTTCTTATTTTTGTCTAGTTTACAGTGAAATTGAAGAAGAACAAACTCTGTTTTGCATAATTCTTGAATTTTATTCTTTGTGTAGATCTTCTCTACTTTAATGATGACATTTCAAATCTCTTTCATCCATTATTGTAAATATTTCCATTTACTGTTATAGTCGTTATAGCGCCGATTGACATGTCACTGTAGTTTCAGTAGAAGTAAATATTTCCATTTACTGTTATAGCGCCGATTGAAGGATTCATATTTTTTATTAGATAATGAGATAGATAGAAAGATAGATGTTACTGCCATACTATTTCTATTGGTTCAGAATAGACAACAAACACATGACTGAACCCTGATTGGATGAGGAGCTAATGAACTCCACATACAGGAGTGACGTCTGCCTTGTTCTCTTTTCATCAAATCTGGTTCCTAATGCTAGTATCCTTTTTTATTATGTATCTATATATATACTTTGTTAGTTATGATATTTGTGTCCAATAAACGTCAAAACGGCAAAACTGATTTGGCCAAAATTTTGTGTATATAGATGATCAAAATTTTCAAAATTGGCCTCCAACAAAATTAGATTTTTATTAAATTTTGAAAAATCCATGACTTTTTAGTTTGGGTTTTACAATGTAGATATACAAAGATAAAATGTTCACAATTGAAATAGCAGATGAACACGAAGCATAGTATGCATATTAAATATTCATACATATTTATATGTATTTCCATTCCTAAAAGTGAAATGCCACGTAAGTATTTCTGATTTAAAAAGATAATGGAATAATTTTCTTACAAGTGCTTGTAACTGTGTTTTGGTATCCCTGAACATTTTTTCGAATATTAGGTCTAATTTTAATGTAAAAAAAACGGTATTTTAGAGAAAAGTTTCATAAACGACCCTCCCATTTATGGAGATTGTACATGATAGGAGCACTTTTGTACATAATACAACGTGCAGATACACCTTGCTTTTTTACATTTATCAGTTTAATTCAATGAAAGATACTAGACTAAAGAAGTAGGATCATTTCCCGACATATTGTATTTATTTAGCTTCTTAAAATAAGTTAAGATCATTTTTTTATGTTTATTAAGAAAGATACATGTATATATGTGTATATATATATATGGAAGAAATATATATTTAAACATCTAAAATGTATATTTAAAATGAAAAACGTTGAAAATACTATACATGTGTGGATATATACTAATTTTTACAATATAATTACTGATTACTAATTATAAATTTAAGCTCCTTTCTTCTTAAATTCACTAACATTTTGCAAAAATGTTCTGCAATTGCAACCAAACATAGAATTTTTGCAGAAAAGATTATCTTTATACCAGTGATGTCATATTGCAAATTGCAAAAATATGTTTTACATAAAGAACACGTTTTTTTAACCAACTATCTGAAGAATGAATGTATTTTTGAAAATTAGAAAGAAATATTATTTCAAGAATAAAGACTTTATTAAAGTTTCTGCAAAGTGAAATTGAGCATTTGGAAGAGTTGTGATTGTAAAATTCGCCAAAAAACACGATTATAAAATTCAGGGGGGGGGGGTTAAAAAAACTTAAACAGAATTTACTCAGACTTTGTCAATGAAAATAAGAAATCTGCCAAAAATTGGGAAAAGAATTCGGAGTCCTCAGTCTATTTTAGGTTACTGATGATATGAGAATATATCTTTTTGATGCATATTGTCCATTTTATTTTTACTCCGTAAAATATTTACCAATAAAACAAGAAGAAAGGAATTAAGTCTTTCTAATTTCTAATCCCTATATCTTTGTAACCTGAAGTCGAAACCCATATATATTTAAAACTAAAGACCCAGACTTTAAGACTAAACGTATGACTTTAAATAGTCCAATAAAAATAAGACACAGCAATTGTGCAGTGTTCACAGACCTCTTTCACTTAATAAGCTGATTGTCAAGCTGCTCATATTGGCTTTGTAACATCTAATACACTAAATCATTACTAAATTCCACAGTTGTTTGGGTTTTAATGTATAAATTCTGTTCAATCAATATTTTACGTTTTATTTTTAATTATTGTACAAAGAGAAATAAACGAAATAGCACAATTAGCACGATAAACCAAAGTATATTGCCATAGATTAATTAAAATAACAGATAGGACATTAGTTATTGTCTTTTTAAAATTCTTGCATGATTCGTTCCCCTAGGGCAGTATCCCAAAGGAGTTACGTGTAGGCCTAAAACAAAAACAGAGAGTGAGCCTGTTCTACGCCGACTACTCCTCTGCGCTGCTGCCTCAGGGTTATTGTGAACGAAACATCCAGAAATCATGAAAAGACGACATCTAGTGTCTAATATGTTATTTTAATTAATCTATGTAAATTGCACAAAAGATTGAAATCAATATATTTCTTATTTGAAAAGATATTGGAAAGAAAAAACTATTTTTTATAAAACCCGGCCTGCTTTTCTTTCATAATAGTGTTTTAATAAGACAAGTCTTTTATTTTTTATTATTTTAAGTACAGGGTGTCATCTGTTCATCTTGCAGACACATTATAAACACATCTTTACAGCTTTTTACCCTTTTCATAAAAGAAACTCTAGCAGACATAATAAAATTATGGCCTTTAAAATTAGGTACTACAATGCTAATTCATAACAAAGACGATATCGAATTCGTCACTGAATTCCCAATTTTTTTTGGGACACCCTGTACCTACATTAAAATTCTAAATAACCCGTGCAGAATAATGTATTTGACCTTAGAAATAGTTTGCGGCGTTCAAAATAGGTAACCTGATTTTGGTAATATTTTTTATGAAACAACATTTCCAAAATGTTGTCGGGGACTTTTTTTTTTCTCAAAAATACCCGTGATATTAAGAATTAGAATTAGAATTTAAATTGAATAAATAAAACCACGAAAACATTCATAAATATGAAAATATGAAAACACAAAAATGGCAGACCACATTTTGAGAATGGGAGGACTAGCGCTATTCAGTGGTTATTATTTTATAAATATTACTATAGGAATTGAGTCTCTAATACCTATTTCTCTGAAACCGTATGTCGTAGACTTTTTGATATTTCAAACTATAAATTCTGTTAGATCATACTAGTCAAAGTTTAAAATATTAAAGGTTTGCAGTTTACACCATCAGATTTCAAAGATTTAAAAATTTTATTTTGTGGCAATTCCTTTAGGTTACCTAGGTTTAATGCCGCAAACTATTTTCAATGTCAAAGACGAGTTTAAAGTTCTCAATTAATAAGCATCATTTATTAAGAGTTTCACTATAACCAATTTTTAGAGATGTTATGCTTATATAAGCTAAAGCATGATAGTAAAAAGAAACGTTTGAATAATTTATTAAAACTTGTATTTTTACTAGAAATAAAGATTTTCTTTTATTTGAATATTCCTAGACAAAATCAATCCAATTCTTTGTATTATTCAAGAATTTCAAATAGTAATTCAAACTAACGAGAATATAGTATATAGAGTGATGATGTACGCTAACTAATTGTACAGGCCATGTACTTCACTTCCTAAGGTCAATCTGTATATTACAGTACTCAGGGGTGATTTCTGGAAATATTTAAATGGAGGATTTGTTTTCCATGTAACTATTAAAATCCACTTCTCGTTTATCGTGTGCAGGATTCCATTTTCACAGGAAGACGTACATTTACAGTCTTTTACAGAGCAATATTTCATCGTCAATAAACTGTTCTGAGAAAACTGAGTAAAATTCAAGATAAAAAACCTCCGCATACACTTGTACTCCGAAAGTGTACTGCATATTTGATGTTTGTACTGTATGAATATTGAATAGGCCATAATAATATACTTTATCAGTAAACTATCATAAGTGTACACTCAGGCCAATACACACGGAGAGGTAGCTAAAATCCAGCCCCCCTGGAAAAAAGGGTTCCTAATTTACAGTGAGAAACAGAAAACAATATAGAAAGACGACTTTTAAACTACTCAAAGTGTGAATTTTTGTATTAAAACAAAATCAACACGCTAATTATTGCTTCAATGTCGTCTTCCTTTCCCAGTGTTTTCTTGTTTTCACTTTAGAGATTTTTATTTTAAGATTTGCTCTGTTAGAGAGTTAGAACAAAAAGATGACTTTTAAACTCAAAGTATGACTTTAAATAGTCAAATTATATTAGAAAGTATCTGTAAATACAGGGATTCCAATAAACTTGGGAATTCAGTGACGAATTCGATATCGTCTTTTTAATAATTCTTTGATTTAGTGTAGTGATATCTACTGAGAAAGCTGTAATCCGTAAGATTTTCGTCTGCTATAGTTTACAATTTATTTGTTTATGTTTTGACTGCATACGGTTGTTCTTAGTAAAGCAAGAAAATTACAGTATACAAACATAGTAAACTTGTCCGTCTTCACTGTTCATAAAATTCATAAAATATACTCTAGCAGACATAGTAATATTATGGCTTTTGAAATTAGGTATTACAATGCTAATTCATAACAAAGACGATATCGAATTCGTCCACTGAATTCCCATGTTTATTGGGACACCCTGTAATTCATTAAAAATTCCTAATTTTACTGGTTTTAAAGATTAATTTTTGTTTTCAGATTTTGTTTTATTTGATAGTTCTCCGCAGCCACAGAGCAAAGTTTACATAAAATTTCCATTCATTGTAAATTATTAATACTCTTCCTGAATAATGCATAAACTTTCATTAAAGCAACCCAACCATACATTAAGGGAGTGTGCATACTTTTTAACATGGTCGAGAACATAATTAGAAAATAGTTTTTGTCTTTATCTTAAAAACAAATTTTTTTTCGATAAGAGATAAATTGTGTCTATTTCCATACTTGTATCTGCTGCAAAAATCTGTTAAGGATCCATTAGAGAAACCACACCA
This sequence comes from Eurytemora carolleeae, assembly GCF_000591075.1. Taxonomy (NCBI): domain Eukaryota; kingdom Metazoa; phylum Arthropoda; class Copepoda; order Calanoida; family Temoridae; genus Eurytemora; species Eurytemora carolleeae. The sequence continues at coordinate 144,946 of NW_019396530.1, read as the reverse complement.
AAAATTATCAATTTTCAGAAAGCAAAAAGCAAGGCCTATCAATCGTTTTACATAGGGAAAAGTTTATCTTTCAGATTTGTTTCGCTCGAAAAGACTCACACTATTTTAGTTATGATAGAGAAACAAAAAAATATTAATATTATTATTATTATTATTATCATTATTAATATATTAATTAAATTACTCTTATTAATTTTACAAGATTACACTGATGTAATGAAGAAAAAATATTTTAATTTTTATAAAATTATAAAGTATAAATTGTCCCTTTATTCTATATAATAAAGATCTTCGCTAATATATGTATATATATGTTTATTTTTATAAATGTTAGCTATAGGTGGCCGAACGGCTGGACCGAATTTGCTGACATTTTTGAGGAAACACTGTCTGTCACGCAAAATTAGAATTTTGGACCACTGTGCCCCGGAACAAATTAGTAATTGCATTCTTTATAGTTAGTTTTATCCCAAATATGCTTTGAAAAACAGGGGCTGATTAAAACTAAAACGAGTTGTTTATATCTAGGAATCTATTTAAGAAAAGGTTTCTGGTAAAAAATTTTCACAAATCCTTGGAAAAAATGAATGTCACTGGAAATAAAGTCCCGTGTTTTAGATTCCTGGGACTTATTTTCCTAAAATTAAGTTTGAACTCAGTATTTAAGTCTGCAGAAAAAAGTCCTAAAAAAGTTGTGTATATAATCCCACGTACATCATATAACTATGTAGAGATAGTTTTATATTCTTGAATAAATGCAAAAGGAAATGCTAACTTGTGATAAATATATACATATGTAATAAATATATTTTATATTTCTTTTTTGAAAATAATTTTCCAAAAAGGACTTTATATTCTCTGGTTCTGTAGCCATGGGTGTTTTGATATCAAGCCTCTAAAAACCTGCCATCATTGTTAAGATGTTTACAACTAGGACTTTTTTCCACGATGAATCATGCATTTTCACCTGTAAGAGAACTTTTTTCCAAGGACTTTTTAAAGTGAGAAATTAAGGCCTTTTTACTGGAAATTTTTTTTCCAAGAACTTTTTTTGGCGGTTACCGTATCTAGAATATTCAGCTAAAGTTTTCAAGAAATCTCAAGGAATAAGAACTTATTTAAAACTTTCTGAGTTGTAAATTTGAAAGGAAGAAATAGTCTAGAACAATATAGTTAGATATTCTATCAAATTATTTTAGGAAAAAAACATAAAAACAAATTTATAATATTCTACATCTTTTTCTTGTACTAATTTCTATGCAATATGCAATATGCATGTACCATATATGAATAATATATAATATTTATAGAATTTGTGCAACCACTTTTTCATCTCTTTCTTGTTTTCATTTTATGCCCTTGGCTTTAGCAAAACTTCAGTTAAGGAATCTTCTGTTGGTAGCTCTCCACTGATCTCTGGTAGCAAGCTAAACTGTTGAACAATACCATTAACAGTACCATTAAAGAACAGGAAGAGTTCTGACTTGGTCAAAGTCTCTCCTGGACATCTTCCCTCCCAGAGATCAGTAGAGAGCTACCAACCGAGGATTGCAGGATTGGAATGACTGTTGTTCCTAAACCGTTTAAAGTCATCCTCAAGCCACGGGCAAAAAGGAACTGAGTATTTACCTCCAACGCAATTTTTTGAGGAAGCATGAAATTGCCCTGAGAGCACATGATACTGTGGCGGAAGACGATTTTTACCGAGCCGGATATAGAGACGTGGCAAGAGGAGCAGATAGTTCCACGTCAACTCAAGTTCATTTAAATTCAATATTTTAAATTTATAGAATAGATTTATTTAGTTAATAAAGTTAATTATTTAACCACGGACTTATCATTTTCGAGCGTAGCTAAAATACATCATTACCATGACTGATTAAATCAAAAATGTCGAAATAAAGTAATTCATTATTTTCTCCAGATTTCTATTATCTATAGTTTGCAACCTGATGGTAAAAATATTGATATTATAATCTTTGACAGTTTGATCTGACAGCATTTTATAGTTAAAAAAAATCCAAGGTCAACGACATCAGGTTGCAAGGATAAAAGTAATTAAAACATGAGACATTGTGGTGAGTTATTAGGTACTTTGTTTATATGTTTATAGTTCAAAATATGTATTTTTTATTTTTATTTTATTTTATTTATTTTTATTTAATTTAATTTATTTAATTTAATTTAATTTAATTTAATTTAATTTAATTTAATTTAATTTAATTTAATTTAATTTAATTTAATTTAATTTTATTTTTTAACAGAATAAAATATGTCTAATACTTTGTAAGTTAAATTAGTATTTCCAATCTATAAAATAAAACAAGACATTCGTATATATATGTTGTCTATAGCCGGCCAAACGGCTGAACCGATTGGTCTGAAAATTTTTGTGAACACTCATGGGTGGCCGAGAGTGTTATTTATAAGCAAAAAAAAAAATTTCTAATTTTTTTCACGGGCAACACCTGACTTTTCAGCTAGTATTCTATATAATTTTTTACTTAAATAAATTTTGTTGAAGGGGGTAAGATAATAAAAGAGCATGGAAAAAACAATGTTTAATCTGTTTGTTTGTATGTCCGATCATAACTTAGCAACCCCTTGGTCTATTTATCTCAAATTTTGATTGGGAAACTCGAAAATGTTCTTAGTTTGGTGTTGAAATTCTAATGTTTAAAGACAGGCTAAAATCGTAATTTACGACCATTCGCGGGTAAACGTTCAGCTAGTAATTAAGCTATACATGACCAAACTTTTTCAAGGAACCCATGGGTATCCCTGGGGTGACATAGTTAAAAAATTGGAAATTATTAAAATTTTGAAATTTTGAAACGCCTGTTACTTTCATAAAATCTTGATTTAATACCAAGCGCGGGTAAACAGCGAGAGTATGACTATGAATATAAACCTAGGCAACGCCGGTGACTTCAGCCAGTGATTAATACACCAAAAATGTATTTTACCAACTGTCAATTATCAAACCAAACCAAGTGGGTTTATTCAGACTTCAAAGCTATTATTATCATTCTTATCATCTGTATTGATATTGAACCATTTTTTCAATTTCTATTCTTTCTAGTGTAAATCTTGGATTCTTCAAACTTTATTTATAAGGTAAATTAAACCAGTCCCTTTCACTAAATTGTAAGTGGATAATAAATACGATTACTTTAAATGCCGTTCTAAAACAATTTCTTATTTTTTATAAGAAGCAGTCGCAAATCACATAAAAGAGGGTTTTAGATGTATTTAAAATGTTGAAAATTAAGAGTTAGAGATAATATTATTAAATAAATAATATTTAATAATAATATAAATTATATTTAATATTATTTAATATTATTCACTAAATAAATTGGGTTTCAAGCTATTTACTATCGTCTTTTAAGGGTCCCACTGTAGAAGGTATTGTAGGAAGATATTGAATCTGAAACTTTTGTTGCATTTTATAGGACATTTCCTTTTCTTCTTATTGGAAGATATTGGTAAAATTGGTTTAAAATGACATTTTCTGATTTTATTTTGCAATATTGTCGAAACCTATCCTTTCAACCAAATTGCATCTTGATTCTTGTATTAATACTAGCTTGGGAACTAGGAAATCTTATCGGAATTCCGTTGGGCGGAATTGCGCGCAATGGTGCAGAATTGCGCACAATAGTTTTTTTTATAGCGCGGAAGTGCTTGGAATTGCGGGTAGGTGATATATATTGCGGGTAGGTGATATATATTGTGGGTAGGTGATATATATTGCGGGTAGGTGATATATACTGCGCGGGATTACAGGTCTTGCAATTGCGCGCAAGTAAAATCTACCCATGGCTCTACTTGGAAACTAATCTTTCTTTACGAAAGCAATCAACTTACATCAAAAATAAAGTGAATTGCGCGCTAGATCGAAATATTATATGTTTTTAAGTATAACACCTCTTATTTAAGAAAAAGAGTAGAACTCATTTGTTTTGAATTTCTAATGAATAACCGGATAATTTTTCTTTTTCATAGTTTTGCGAAAAATCAGTATTTTAGCCTAAATTTGACCTTCTCGTTTGCAAGGAACTCAACCTCTCCAATAGAAAAATCGGTTAGGGGTTCAAGAGTTAAGATAAACAGACAAACAGACAGACAGAAAAACAAAGGTTTCTACTTTATATTTATAGATACAATATATAATTGTATAGATAGTTAGATAGTATTTCTGTAATATGCATTAATTTTACGCTTATAATAATCCTTCTTATATTGCATTACACATGGTATTGCATTATAAATGTTAATTAATACTAATATTAGTATATTATTGCATCTAATTATAGACATAATTCTACAAAACTTGTGCTTTAATGAAATACTAGCCTGGGAACCCAACTTTGCTTGGAAACTAAGTTTTCCCTTTAAAAAGTCATCATACTCTACTCATAACTTTCAAACCATGAGCTAACATATTATACATATTTCCGCCGTTTACCCGCGCTTGGTCGTAAATTACAATTTTCGCTATTTGTCCCTTTAAAAGTCAAATTTCAAAACCAAGCTAAGAACATTCCCAGTGCTCTACCGAGAACCACTATCTAAATTTGAGTCCAAATTCGCCAGGGACTTATGAATTATGACATAGAAACATCCAAAATAACAGAGACTGCTGCCTTACATATATGATGTACACATGTACATATATGTATGTACGTACGTGCATATCACTGAATTCAAATATATGTACAATCTACAGTGAAACCCTTAATAACGAATACATCGGAAGAATTTATCAAATGTCGTCTTGACAATTTTTCAATGAGTTTTATACTATATTACGTAAATTTCAGTATTTGCGAAAATAAATAAATAGCCATGAATATGCGGGAACAGTTTTAAAGAGTTCCATATTATCATTTAATTTAAAAACTAAATATCTGCAACATTCCATTATCTGAAAGTGAAGAATACATCATTTGATGAATTCTTTCGATGTATTTGTTATTAAGGGTTTCACTGTACAATCTACATTTATGACAGATGTCACATCACCTTAAAGTTAATTTCTCTTAAGATTGATATCGGTTTTTTATCATAACTTCTCTTTTAGAAAATAAAAATTTAATATTTTTTACATTTGCTCTTTTCATATACTTTGGTAATCTACATATATAAAGTTGTAATCTCTGTTTGGGTGGGTGTATGTCTGTTTGTTTGTTTGTCAGATCATAACTTAGGAACCCCTGGACCGATTTGCTTTAAATTTTGATTGGGAACTCGAGAGGCCCCCGGGAATGTTTTAGCTTGATCTTGAGATTTGAGTGTGTCGACTTTAATAGCGGGGAAATGCGGGTAAACGGCGGGAGTAACTTTCAGTAACCTTGGCAGCGCTGGGATCCCACGCTAGTTTGGAATAAGAGGAGCTACAAGGTCACAAAGTCGTACAAGTCATTGGTTTATGGGTGATTTTAAGATGGATTTAGTATAATGAGTCAGTAATTGAATCATTAGACTTTGTGATATTTCAAGATGCAATACTCAGTCAAATTTGTCAAAAATTTCATTGTAAAACAGTTTAAGAATTCAACACACAAAATATTTATCTTAAGTAGAGTTGAAAAAATGGTTTGAGTTGTGCTTTTTTGAGTGACGCGGTTGGTTTTTTCAAAATCACACTTTAAAGGCCCTAAACATACCATTTAAAAAGTAGTTTTGCCCGGAAGAGTCAAATGTGGTGGTACGAAAGGGTAGATAGTGGTGGCTCATGACTGCCGGAAGAGAAAAAAGCTAATATGTGACACAGAAGGGGAAATAGTGGTGGCTCATGGCCGCCTGCCTTCCCCCGCTCACGACATTCAATTCATTCAATGTCGGAGATGCTATATTAATTGTACCACTGACAATCTGAACTAAAGTTTTTTAGGACACCATATCGGGAAATTGAAAAACTTTCCAATTAACTTAACATTAATTTGTTTAATTTTAACGAGATAGAGTCTGGTGTTACCCGTTAAAATCTAAAATCGTCCAACACTTGGTTGAAGACGACCTCGTGCGCTTAAATCTTTAATATAAATATTAGGTTGTACGGGGTGTTTGTTTGTTTGTATGAACGATCATAACTCATGCACCCCATGACCGATTGGGGAACTCGGGAGAACCACGAAAATGTTTTTAGCTTGGGTTAGAGATTCTAAGTTGAGGGGGTTCACTTTTATAATGAAAAAGAGCTAAATCGTAATTTAAGACTAAGCGCAGGAAAACTGGGGAAGTAACTACGAGTACCCTGGGCAACGCTGGTTCCCAAGCTAGTATCTATATCTTCTATATATAAATTTGGCTTGTTTGTTTGTTTGTTTGTTTGTTTGTATCCAAGAAACGTCCAAGTGTCTGAACCGATCGGGCCCAAATTTGTGTAGGACCTTACATGTACCCAAGGAAGGTTTTTAAATGATCAAAATTTCAAAAATTAGCCTCCAACAAATTTGATTTCCATTAAATTTTGAAAATCAACAAAATTTTTTAGAAAATCCGCAAACTTTATTGTATGCTTTTGTTTTAATATGTATACAAAGAGAAAATGTTCACAAATAATTGAAATAGAAGATGAGCTCCCTGATAACCTAGTATATATATACACTAGGTTAAGCTAAGATCTATTAAAATTGTTCAAAACAAGATAACTGAGCTACCATATAAATTGATTCTTTGCCACAAATTCAAATTTTCTAATCCATCTATCCTTACAAACTAATGATGTAAATCTTTGATATTTCATTTAATTTAACAGAATTCACAGTTTAAAATATCTTAGGTCTATGGCATAGGGTTGCAATGATAAAGGGATTAGGTGGCAAGGACTTCCTTTGTGTCAATCGATAATCGAACAGACAAATGAACAGACACTTCAACAGAGGTTATTACTTTATATGTTTATAAATATAGATGTAAGATTATCTAAGACTTGGATAGGAAAGATAAATAAGATTTTTTCCAGAATCCTTTTAGTCCTAATCAAGAAAACATCCAATATACATATATAATATATGTATATATAATTCATGTATATACAGACCAGGTTTTCACAGGCAATTTTATCCAATATACATATATAATATATGTATATATAATTCATGTATATAATATATATACAGTGGCAGTCATATCAATACAATGAAGACGATTTTTTATTTAAGTTTGATTGTTTACAAGCTTTTATCGAATTGTAAGTATACAAGTTATCAAAGAGAAGCTTTATTAATTGACAACTTCTCTTGACTTTTAAATTTATGTGCATTCATGCTGTTCAACAGTTTGATATAAATCAAAATTGAAATTGATCAGATAGATGTATGTCAAGGTACCGTTGTGAATCAGTAATTGCATACTTTGCATAAAGGGTCACTTGAAATTATGCTTACAGTCCCATTAATAAACATTCCTATATATAAAGAAAGAACCCTTCTGATAAAATGATCAATTAAAACTTCGTTCATCTTTGTATAGTAAACATTTACTAAATATCTGCAACATTCCATTATCTGAAAGTTAAATTATAAGTTTTCTACAGAGGATAAAAAAATAAAAAAATAAAATTTGAAATTTAAAAAATGAAAATTTAAACAAAAAGTTTGCTGATATTAAACAATAAACGTTTTAACATCTTTATCCCAAAAATTAAATGGAAAAACGATTGTTACACCACATTCGTTTAGATCGTTTTTGGATCGTGTTTGGATCGTTTTGGATAGTTTTTAGATAGTTTTTGGACCGTTTTTGGATCATGTTTAGATCGTTTTTGATCGTTTTTTGATCGTTTTTGGATAGTTTTTGGATCGTTTTTGGATCGTTTTTTGGATCGTTTTACGCAAATATCTTCAATTTCTATGCCAAATTTTAACCCTGCAAGAAAAAATATGCAAAATACAACTCTCTTTATTTAGATGTTTAAACTTTTGTTTAGCAGACTGTGAGACACTGCACTGTATTTCAACTTGTTCAGCTGTGAACTAACAAATATAAAATTAGTAAATAATAGAATTCTGTTCTTACCAAATCCAATTAATCTGTAGATGAGAATAAGTTTTCAGCCAAAACTTTAAATTGGCACAGTAGAGACTAGGGTCAGAATGAAAGGGGAATATATTTTATTGGAAAATCATTTATTCTCCAATTTATCTTCAACCCCCGCCTCCCCCCCCCCAAACTCACCCGCACAGCTGAAAAGTTTAGAGTTGTGAATATGGAGATCAATCTCATCCTTTCATTATTGATCTAGATTAATTTCATTTTCATCAGATTTTTCACCAAATAAGAAATGCGAAAATTTCGCGAAAAAATACGGAATTTAAAAAAAATCTAAAATTTTATGAAAATTAATCAAAAAATATAAAATTTCCAGCGAAAATGTCCGCGATAAAAACATTCGCATTTTTTCGCGAAACGTTTTGTTCTTTGGAAACCCTACTCTGAATCAATCTTCTACCGATAAATAAACAATAAACACAACCATTCATATTCAGATTAACTCTGTAGTCTGTAGCTAATATATTTTAGACTAATGATACAAGTAGTCTTAAGGACTGTAGTCTAATGATACAGGTAGTCTTAAGGACAAATATTTTAGTCTAATGATACAAGTAGTCTTAAGGACATATATTTTAGTCTAATAATACAGGTAGTATTAAGGACATATATTTTAGTCTAATGATACAAGTAGTCTTAAGGACTGTAGTCTAATGATACAGGTAGTCTTAAGGACATATATTTTAGTCTAATGATACAGGTAGTCTTAAGGACTGTAGTCTAATTATACAGGTAGTCTAAAGGACTGTAGTCTAATGATACAGGTAGTCTTAAGGACATATGTTTTAGTCTAATGATACAGGTAGTCTTAAGGACTGTAGTCTAATGATACAGGTAGTCTTAAGGACATATATTTTAGTCTAATGCTACAATTTTAAAAAACTGGAAAATTTTTCAATTGATATTTAATTAAATTTTGTTCCTATATATATATATATCCCTGCAGAAAGATCCTATGTGATGCCAGGAAAGTAAAATATATTCTAGAGAAAAACTGAACCTTTATCAATCATACAGATATATCCTTTTTCTATTAAAAAAAAGATTTAATAACGATCAATGCAATCTGTTTTTATATTACTTAACATTGTATTTGTAATTTTGAGCTTACAACATTCTTTTCCAAACGTTTTGTACAATTGTCGTCGAATATATCAATACAATGAAAATGACTTTCGATTTTAATTTTTATTTCTGCCAAACTTTTAAATAGCATTAATACACATAAACTACACATACACAGTTTCTCTTTGTTCAGAAATTTGAATCAAAGGTTCAAATTTGTTCGTTAGTTCGATATTATCCAGCAAAATACTTTTTTTAGCAGTTAATTTAAAATTTGCACGATTGATTCTTCTGTGGAAAGCTTTTAAGTCATCAACAATGTACACTGTACAGTTAGAGATGGTGATAATAAAACATTTTTAAAGCGAACAACATTTTTTCCTTTGTCGTTCATGGAAAAATTAACTAACGATGAACAAACAAATTGAAAAGGATCGTTTTTTAAATAAAAACAAAGAATCAATTACTCAAACGAACTTGAAAAGACCAGTTTCTGAACAAACTTAGAAGAAAATTTCGTTACATTTCCTGAAGAAATGATATTTTTAGGACAAACTATCTTTGTTTTTTTTCTAAACAAACTATTTTCTTTTGAAATTTTTTTAAAAAAAGATAAACGAACAAATTTTATGAAAAGCTGAAGCGCCCATCTCTATTTACAGTACAGTGAAAGACTGTTCTAACATTTGATCGCTTAAGGCACACTTAACTGAACATAAAAAAATATATTTTCAGATGCAGTATGTTACTTGCAGTCTCCGATCTTAATGGTAGACCAAATATTGCTCCCGTCACCACTAAAAATGCATTTGAGAGCCTAAAATGTAGTACAATGCAAGGTATTGAACATTTAGAGAATACAATGGGTCTAGAAGAAAGTTCTGGACAACCTGAGCCAAGGGCAAAGCAAAAATATAAAAAGAATTCTCATTCGTCAATAGAGAACAAAGACGACTTTTTGTTAAAAACACAGGGCGGCATTGTGAAAAATGAGCGCACACCACGTGCGAGAAAAACTTTATGTGAAGAAGAAGAGGAACACAATAGAGATAATTTTGAGATAAACGCTGGGGCCCGAAGACGGGAGGGGGGTCATAGCAAGGATAGAAATCCCAGGTATATTTAATCTTGTATTCTCTAATTATCCCACGACCGGGTTGGGCCTCGGTGGAACTAAAGTTGTAAAAAAAAGTTTGGTAAAACCGATAAAAGTCGCACGCCCAGTTAACAAATATATTATAGTAAATAGTAATATATCTACACTCTACAGTAAATGCTACACAGAAAATTTGAAATTGAAATCAAATGACTGTTTGTGAGCCTACAGGTGCATTCCAGTAAATTATCTTACTGATAGCTAATTCTATTCATGGGATAAACAAAAAATTTATATTTCGGCCCCAATTCTTTAATATAAAAAATTGCTCACAATTGAAAGGATTAATTATGAATGTAAGTCAATCAACTGATACATTTACCGTCTTTTCACCAATATTACCACCCTATGATTCCCACAACGGAGGGATGTCTGGTTACTTAACGTCCCTTGGGATAATTAGGTAAAATTGTTGTGGAAAATTCGCTCATTTTCATCCCAAAAGGATAAAATATATGTGTAAACAAACTTTTTTGTGGAAATTAAAAAGTTAACTAAACCACAGGTTCCCTTAACGTCCCTGTAAAGTAGTTTAAAATTATTACAGAAAACTCGGAAATATGAAGACAACTTTTGGAATCAAGTTATAACTTAAAATAGTTCAATGAGCATATTACACAGCAATTGTGCATTGTAAACAGACCAATTTCATTAAATTAGTGATTTAATAAATGTCTAGTAAAACTATTTGCTTTGTAGCAAAACCAAGTTCACGTCAGTATACTGCTGTAATGTTCTATCTTTATATTCCATTGTTTTCTGGTTATCACTGTATTTCTTTCGAAATTTTACTTATCTTTTAAACTTTGCATACGAGCAAAAGCTGAATTTTAACTTTGTTCAATGCAGTATAATTATGGCCTAACATTATCTCTGTAATTAACTGGAAAAAGTTTTTAAATATACTCCTCCCTTGGGATAAAAAGTCAAATGATGAATTAAACTTTTAATAAAGTTAAATCTGTCGAAAATCTCCCATTGAAAACGCAAATTTAAAGGGACTGTAAGCGTAATTTCAAGTCACCTTAGGTTCATAAAGTGGCATATCCGATACACAATGGCACAATTATAAGCTTTGCCATCAAGTATTAATGATATCCATGTTTTCACTTTGTTAATTTATTCCAAAATTATGCCAATTGTAGAATTCTTTTGGGAAATTGTCAGAATTAAGCAATTTAGAGGCTAGATAAGGGACCTTTAAAAGCTAGATCAGGAAAATTTAGAGGCTAGATCAGGGACCTTTAGAGGCTAGATCAGGGACCTTTAGAGGCTAGATCAGGGACCTTTAGAGGCTAGATCAGGGACCTTTAGAGGCTAGATCAGGGACCTTTTGAGGCTAGACCAGGGACCTTTAGAGGCTAGATCAGGGACCTTTTGAGGCTAGATCAGGGACCTTTTGAGGCTAGATCAGGGACCTTTAGAGACTAGATCAAGGACCTTTAGAGGCTAGATATAGGATCTTTAGAGGCTAGATCATGGACCTTTTGAGGCTAGATCAGGGACCTTAATCTTTAAGATTAAATCTTTCCACGATAGTCCCTCTTTAAGAATAAATATTTCCACTATAGTCCCAATTTAAGATTAAATATTTCCACGATAGTCCCTCTTTAAGATTAAATAATTCCACGATAGTCCCTCTTTAAGATTAAATAATCCCACGATAGTCCCTCTATATGATTAAATAATTCCAAGATAGACCCTCTTTAAGATTAAATAATTCCACGATAGTCCCTCTTTAAGATTTACTAATTCCACGATAGCCCCTCTTTAAGATTAAATAATCCCACGATAGTCCCTCTTTATGATTAAATAATTCCAAGATAGTCCCTCTTTAAGATTAAATAATTCCAGGATAGTCCCTTTTTAAGATTTAATAATTCCACGATAGCCCCTCCTTCAGATTAAATAATTCCACGATAGTCCCACTTTAAGATTAAATAATTTCAGGATAGTCCCTCTTTATGATTAAATAATTCCACGATAGTCCCTCTTTAAGAATAAATAATTCCACGATAGTCCCTCTTTAAGATTAAATAATTCCACGATAGTCCCTCTTTAAGAATAAATAAGTCCACGATAGTCCCTCTCTAAGATTAAATAATTCCACGATAGTCCCTCTTTAAGATTAAATAATTCCACGATAGTCCCTCTTTAAGATTCAATAATTCCACGATAGTCCCTCTTTAAGATTAAATAATTCCACGATAGTCCCTCTTTAAGATTAAATAATTCCACGATAGTCCCTCTTCAAGATTTAATAATTCCAGGATAGTCCCTCTTTCAGATTAAATAATTCCACGATAGTCCCTCTTTAAGAATAAATAATTCCATGATAGTCCCTCTTTAAGATTAAATATTTCCACTATAGTCCCTCTTTAAGATTAAATATTTCAACTGTAGTCCCTCTTTAAGATTAAATATTTCTACTATAGTCCCTCTTTAAGATTAAATATTTCCACTATAGTCCCTCTTAAGATTAAATATTTCCACTATTGTCCCACTTTATGATTAAATATTTCCAAGATAGTCCCTCTTTAAGATTAAATATTTCCACTATAGTCCCACTTTAAAAATAAATAATTCCACGATATCATTACAAAGAAATTAAGTCTATGCCTCGAACTCAAATTTGCTGATCTCTTTATCTTTGCTACCTGATGGTGTCTTTGACATTTCGAATTTAGATTATTTGATATAACATAACTCATATTAAAATATCTAAGGTCCATGCCATTGTGTGGCAAAGATATAGGGTTTGAAAAATCAGAGCTTGTGGCAAAGACTCAATTCCTTTAGGATTTCTAGTGCGGGGAGCAAAATAAAAAACAAGATCTATCTTGAAGCTCTAAACAAAGTGTCTAAGCACAAATCGGAAGCGGAACTCCACCAGGAAAATCGGAAGCACAAATCGGAAACGGAACTTCATCAGGAAAACCGGAAGCAAAATCCACGTGACACAAGCCTGGAAAGAATATCACACAGGAATCAAAATCAAAGGATAAGATAAAGTTGTAATCTCTGTTTGTATGTCTGTCCGTTTGATCTTTGTTTGTCTGATCATAACTCAGGAACCCCTGGACCGATTGCCTCAAATTTTGATTGGGGAACTCGGGAGAACCACGGGAATGGCTTTGGGTTAGTTTTGAGATTCTAAGTTGAGTGGGTCAACTTTTAAAGCGAAAAAATAGCTAAAATCGTAATTTACGACCAAGTCCGGGTAAACGGCGGGAGTTACTATAAGAAACCTGGGCAACGCTGGGTTTCCAAATTAGTAAATTATAAATCTTGATATTTTATACATTTTATCCAAGATCCCAAATTTTTAAAAGAAATAAGAAAACACTGGGTTTACATTGTGGTTTTTTACAATAGTGACTTGCGCATTTCTTTACTACAGAAAAACATGTCGAATTTTTCTAAATTAAACACTTTTTAACCTGGAAAAACGATAATATCTTCCCCATTTTTGATCCGATAAAGGGTACTGATGTGAATTGAATTGTGGGTTAATCAAAAATGCGTAAACATTCCCTTTAAGATTTTTTATTATAGATTTCAATCGTGCTCCTAAAGAAATAAGAAAATACTGGGTTTGCAGAATTCATTTTGCATAAAAATAAGATAGACATAAAAAGTACCAACACGTTCATAATCCATTTATTATTAAGATTAATTTACGCGTAATGTTGGTAATGCCCGATTCACAACGGTACCCTTCAAATGTGGCAGCCGTAGTACATTTGAATTTCCGAAGCGGGTCAACCTTTCCGGTCCCAGTTTGTAATGTATCGCCCGGACATCGGGTAAATAAAGCAAACACTCAATAGGACTCTAGCCGGTGCAACAAGGTTGACGCGGTCAGACTTTAGGTTGAATTTGATTCTACTAAATGGTCAGGGGGGTGCGTGAATTTGTTTTCTTGCACGTGCAGAAGAAAGTCGCTTTTGTAGAGATAATTTGAATTATGCTTACAGTCCCCTTTAATTATAATATGATGATGATGATGATGATGATGATGATGATGATGATATATTTATATATTTAGTGCGGTTCTTGAGGCAATAGACATACATGATACTATACAAGGTAATAATATTTTATAAAATCTAATATTCTATAAAATTTCATATATTCTGTAAATATAATTGGTTTCTCTGTTTGTATCTAAAAACGTCAACATGGCTTAACCGACCGGGCACAATTTTTTTGTGGCAACTCATATGACATTTAGGAAAGGTTAATAAACTGTATAAATATACAAATTCCAATCTTTTTAAAGTTCTATTCTGTTGTAATTCTTTTGTAAATTCTAAACTTTTAAAAATGATAATCTTTTATAATCTCAATTTTGATTTAATATCTTTGATGAATTCTTTTATCTAAAGGAATTGAGTCTTTGCCACAACCTCAAATTTGCTATTCCCTAAATCTTTGCAACCTAATGTTGTAAACCTTTGATATTTCAAACTATGTATTATGTTAGATCAAAGAATCTAAGTTTGAAATATCAAAGGTATACGACATTGGGTTGCAATGATATGGGGATTAGAAAATCTTTTTAACTTATAAGCAATTAGTGTAATATAAAACCCTATTTCATTTATATCTTTATAACCCGTAAATATACAGGGTGAGTAAAAAAAGTGTGATTTGCGGCGCCTGGTGCAAAGGTGTAACTTTTTTTGTGCAACTCTTCTGTATAGTGTTTTTAATACTTTTTGAAAATTTGTTTTTTTTGGTACTTCAATGGCCCAAAAAAATCTGCGAACCTTTTCTTCTTTCAAAATCATAAGTTCAGAAAAACTAAAATGTGTAAATAAATTGTTTCTATCGAAATCTAAAATTTTAAAAAGATTGAATCACAGAATCTCAGAAAATTTGCAAAATTGTAATTAGAAAATTCGCAATTTTCAGTTATGGTATAATTTTTACGGAAAAATTGTTTTTCAATGGTTCTTAAGATTTCAACTGAACAGCGTATATTCAATACTTTAGAATATACAAGGAAGAAAGGAACTAGAGAATGTAAATAACTTTTCCATAAAAATTAGCCCAGAACTGAAAATTGCAAATTTTTTATTACAATTTTGCCAATTTTTTGTGAGTCTCTGATTCAATCTTAATAAAACTTAAGATTTATAGAGAAATAATATTAATGCACATTTTTGCTTTTCTGAATTTTTGATTTTGAAAGAAAAAAAAAGTCGCGGATTTTCTTTTGGGCCATTGGAGTACCAAAAAAGTTACAAATTTTCAAAAAATATTGAAAAAACACCATACAGGAGAGTTGCTCAAAAAAAGGTACAATTTTGCACCAGGCGCCGTAAACCACACTTTTTTGCGGTCAACTTATTTACCTGTACCTATTTATACAGGGTGTAACCCGAAACATGACAATTTGTAAATAGTTTTGAATGTCGTCATCCATACACTGTATTAGATATGATAGGCTGTTTGCAGTTTATTTCGTTTCAAAAATCTTTTGCTCAAATATATTTTACTATAATATGACTCGTATATAATATTTTTATTATTTTCTTTGGTAATAAATAGCTTAACAACTTATGGAAGAAGACATTCTAAACTATTCACCAACTATCATGTTTCGTGGGACACCCTGTATCTAAATATAGACAGTTTCAACACAGACTTTTGTCTTTTTACGGTGTTTGTGATATCGATAGATTGAAACAACGTATTTAATCTTATAATAAGAATAAAGAGGAGTTAGGCATTTTCCAACATTAGAATTTTTTTTTTGGCAAAAAGATTGCTAAAGATTTTTTCATATACGTTCTTCTTCACAGAGCTAGGTGGGTTTAAAAAGTGTATTTAAACCCCCTTTCACCCCCTCCCTCCAATATAATATTTGAAAACATATTTCTTGTCCTAAATGTATCTTATTTTATATTTTCTTTGACAACTTTTTCAAAGAATTTTTGTATTTCTTCATATCTTCACTTTGCACTCTTTTCAGAGAATCATTTTATTAAATGCAAAAATACATTTCTCGAATCATGATTATTTTTATCATTATTATTATTTCTTTAAATTATTTTTATTATTGCTATTATTATCATTGTTATTATTATGATTATTATCATCATTTTTATTACTATAATTATGATTTAGGAGACGACCTCCTGCGATTTAACAGAACCCGAAGAAAAAGTTTAGCAGTTCAGGTGGATTTTACTCAGTTACTTCTTATGAATTTTACTTATTTTACTTAAGTTTGAAGTGAATATATATAATACACAATTGTTATCTTTCATTTAAAACCTGTAGCACGGGCAGCCGTAGTACATTTGAATTTCCGAGCCGGGTCAACCTTTCCGGTCCCAGTTTGTACTGTACCTAACTCTATGGACAGGACTAGCCGGTGCAACAAGGTTGACGCGGTCAGACTTTATGCCTCATACAGGTTGAATTTACTTTTACTAAAGGGGAATATTTGCGTGGTACAACATATCGTGGGAGACCTCAGAAATCCAAAAGTTGAAATATATAGCCCCGCAAGTATAAAATAGCAAATACAAAATTTCATTAGATTTGCCAAGTATGAATTAAAAAGCAATGTTTTCGTTTATTTTCGTTTGCGGTTTCTCTGCAAAAGTCACTTGCGCATTTTCGGTTATAAGAAGCAATGGAGAAACTCACAGAAATAATCACTTTTCGAGTCAGAAAAACAACAATATCCTCCACATTTATGATCAAACTGTAAATTGGGCATTGCCATTTTTACATAGAGGGTCACATTTAATATTACGCTTACAGTCCCTTTATTTCACTTCAGATTACGCGGACAGTCCCTTTATTTCTGAGTATATGATGTTGACATACAGTCCTTTTATTTCTGAGTATATGTGTTGACGTACAGTCCCTTTATTTCTGAGTATATGATGTTGACGTACACTCCCTTTATTTCTGAGTATGTGATGTTGACGTACAGTCCCTTTATTTCTGAGTATGTGATGTTGAAATACAGTCCCTTTATTTCTGAGTATATGATGTTGACGAACAGTCCCTTTATTTCTGAGTATATGATGTTGGCATACAGTCCCTTTATTTCTGAGAATATGATGTTGACGTACAGTCCCTTTATTTCTGAGTATATGATGTTGACATACAGTTCTTTATTTCTGAGTATGTGATGTTGACATACAGTCCCTTTATTTCTGAGTATGTGATGTTGACGTACGGTCCCTTTATTTCTGAGTATATGATGTTGACATACAGTCCCTTTATTTCTGAGTATATGGTATTGACGTACAGTCCCTTTATTTCTGAGTATATGATGTTGACGTACAGTCCCTTTATTTCTGAGTATATGATGTTGACATACAGTCCCTTTATTTCTGAGTATATGATGTTGACGTACAGTCCCTTTATTTCTGAGTATGTGATGTTGACATACAGTCCCCTTATTTCTGAGTATGTGATGTTGACGTACAGTCCCTTTATTTCTAAGTATATGATTTTGACATACAGTCCCTTTATTTCTGAGTATATGATGTTGACGTACAGTCCAGTTATTTCTGAGTATAGGATGTTGACATGGCTTCCGTTAGACAAATCTAATTTATCTTGTGTAGAAAACTAATTAGTTTCTTCTTTTCAACACGGCTGCCATGTTTAGCAGGTATAGTTGCTTGAAACAGGCTTGCTAGAAATTTACAGATTAGAATAAATAAACAACAGTTAACGGCATTTAACTACATTTTTACAGAAATCGATTTGAAAATTTCGATAAATATGTTTTACAACGAAAATTCTAACGAACTAGCCGAAGGGCCCGGCGTTGCCCGTGAAAAAAATATTTATAAAAATTATTGAGAACTGTTTTAGCCTATAACAACCCCCTGCCACCCATGAGCGTCCACAACAAGTTTCAGCCCATTCGGTTCAGCGGTTTGGCCGGCTATAGGCAACATATATATACCAATGTCTTGTTTTATTTTATAGATTTGTATCAATGACAATTCTCTATTTTGAGGTAATCACTGACATCTCCACAATTCATCATCTTTGCCACAAATCCAAATTTTCTAATCCCCTATATCTTCTTAGCCTGATGATGTAAACCTTTTATATTTAAAACTTGGATTATTTGATCTAACTGAATTCATGTTCTAAAATATCTAAGGTCTACGACCAATTTCATTGGATTGCATAAATACAAAACGTTTCCTTACATAACGTTTCTTTACTGAACACTTCCTTACTGGAATGTTTCCTGCCACTAAACGTTTCCTGTCATCAAACGATTCCTGTCATCAAACGGTTCCTGCCACTAAACGTTTCCTGCTACAAACGTTTCCTTCTACAAAACGCTTCCTAACAAAAGTTATCCAAAAAAAGGAAACGTTATTTAAACAAAAAACATATGTAAGGAAACATTATGTAAGGAAACGTTATGTGAGGAAACGTTATGTAAGGAAACATTATGTAAGGAAACGTTATGTAGGGAAACGTTATGTAAGGAAAAATTATGTAAGGAAACGTTATGTAAGGAAATTTGATGTAAGGAAACGTTTTGTGGAAGGAAACGTTTTATGTAGGAAACGTTTGGTAAGAAAAATTTCGGTAAGGAAACGTTCAGTAAGGAAACATTTAGTAAGGACACGTTCAGTAAGGAAACGTTCATTAAGGAAACGTTATTTAAGGAAACGTTTTTTAAGTGCTTCAAAATCAAAGTTTGTGACAAAGACTCAATTTATGTATTTACAAAGACGCATTTTTAAATAGAACATTAAAATAAAAATACTAGACTATAAAAGGATTGCAAGCTTTAACAAAATACCTTAAAACAAACTTAGATTAAGATGTAAACCTTCATTTTTATTTTATTCTTACTAAGCTTTGTTTTCATCCCCCCCCCATTCCCTTCCTCCCCCCTCTCTAAGATAAAAAAGATATTAATTATTGAATGATATATTGTTTTCTATACATTTAATAACTCATAAACATATGCCTACATTAATATAAAGGCTTTTTGTACGTTTGTTTGTCTGTCTGTTATTTTGTCTGTTTCTTTTTTAAAATGTAGAAGAAAACAGTTTGTAATGGGACTGTACGCTAATTTCTAGTGACCCTCCATGCAAATATTTACAACGGTACCGTTAACAGCTTTGTCAAAGCAATTGAAAATAAAAGCCTATTTATATTATAATATAAATATGAACATAATCTATCTATTTATATATCTATCCATCTATCTATCTATCTATCTATCTATCTATCTATCTATCTATCTATCTATCTATCTATCTATCTATCTATCTATCTATCTATCTATCTATCTATCTATCTATCTATCTATCTATCTATCTATCTATTATCTATCTATTATCTATCTATCTTTCTATCTATCTATCTATCTATCTATCTATCTATCTATCTATCTATCTATCTATCTATCTATCTATCTATCTATCTATCTATCTATCTATCTTTCTATCTATTTATCTATCTATCTATCTAGTTACCAATGATGGATGAGAAAGGAACGGACTTGAATGAATCCCCCAAGGAAGAAATTCAAGGTAAACCTATACAATGGGACCCATCAAATTGAGTAACATAAAGACGACTGCCGTAGTACATTTGAATTTCTAAACCGGGTCAACCTTTCCGTTCCCAGTTTGTACTGTATCGCCCGGACATTGGGTAAATAAAGCAGACATTCAATAGGACTAGCTGGTGCAACAAGTTTGACGCGGTCAGACTTTAGGTTAAATTTA
The DNA here is from genome assembly GCF_000591075.1 of Eurytemora carolleeae. Classification (NCBI taxonomy): domain Eukaryota; kingdom Metazoa; phylum Arthropoda; class Copepoda; order Calanoida; family Temoridae; genus Eurytemora; species Eurytemora carolleeae. The sequence goes on along the minus strand of NW_019396530.1, from coordinate 124,918 downwards.
CTTTAACTAAAGGGTCAGAGGTTCGTGACCGACCTATTGTACCGGTCTTAGTGCCGCGCGGCAAGTACCGGCCCGAACCTATCCTATCTGTTTCAACTTTGATGTCGCGGCCAGACTTTTTAACAGTACTGTGCCTATTATTGGCCTATTTTATTAGCTTAGTTTAATACAAAAAATTGTCACTTTAGATTGGGGTGATCAAGGTACTAATGCAAAGAAAGTTATTTCAGAGGTTTGTGCTTTTTTGCACTGCAGTGTACTGTCTTCGGGCGAAAAAGTAAACACAAGACGGATGTCGACACAGCCTGATATGGAATCCATTTTCACAAAAATAATCTATGAAATATTCTGGTCATAGGAAACTATTATGTGAATTATCAAAATTAAATGCTTTTAACCTCCTCGGATACTAGACGAACACTGGTTTTAATTTGTATGCAGAGTATACACGACCGCATTTAACTTTCCTTGCATTAGTACCTTGGGGGTGATATCCAACAGTAAGATTAAAAATAATTCATGCGCAAATATGAAAAAAACTAAACTTATTTTAATTAAAATTTATATAAATTGGACTCTGGAGGTACAATATAATTAGCCAAAAAATTAATTTTGAATTTGTAGAAATCCAAAAGCCATCACGTTTTGTTAACAATTTTCACAACATAGATGTTAGACTTAAGTTTTGATTGTACATAGTCCAATGTAGCATGAATTCAAACACTGTTGTTCTGGGTAATAAACCCTCCCTGGTGGTTTGAGTTTAATATTAAGCTTTCTATTAGTAATGCTGCTATAAAAAATAAAACACCATTGTATGTGCCTTAGATTTATTTATGTTATCCAGTAGACAAATAGTAAACAAACAGATTCTAAATACAAGAAAAAATTTAGTAGAATATAAAGATTTATGAAAATAGCTCAAACTGTAGCAATGACTTGTGCCTCAATTTAGAGGATAAGCATTTTACTTTAACCTTACAAGCTAGTAACTCCAGTGAAGAAGTTTTAACAAGAAACAATTGCTCAAAATGTTACAATGTAACAAGCCCCAATTCAGGGAATGAACACTGTACTTTAATCTTACAAGCTAATAACTCCAATTAAGAAGTTAATAAATGTTGACGCTTTGACTGGTCCCTTTAAAGTAAAAGAGGGAGCGGTCCCTTTATTGCTGTAGGTTAAAATACTGCAGTATATTTAATGCACTAAGGAAAGAAAATATTAGGATAAAAAACACGAGAGACTTTAACGAGAGAGCCGAATCCTGGAAGTTATAAATCATGCAACCTCTCTTCAAATACAACATTTATTCATTCATAGAACAACTGTAGTGTAGTGTACACGGACCCATTTCACTTAAAGGGACTGTAAGCTAATTTCTATGCAAAGATGACATTGTCCGATTTACAATGGTACCATTGGCCTTGAAAGGTTTGTCTGATCAAGTATGATAAGATATCATCAGAATTTATACATTTAAACAGAAAAATGGAAATTTCACATTTTAATCAGATTTAGGGGTTAATCAATTGGGCATTGCTCTCTTTGCTTACCTTACAGTACAGTTCACGGTGGACTAAGCCAGGGCGGTCAAATAGGCCTAGGATTAGGCCGGCTACTGTAAAAAGTCTAAACGCGCCATGGGAGTTGTCATAGTTAGCCCTCTCACGGTACTATGCCAAGAAAATTTACCCCTGTCGTATGTTAGTCTGGTTAGGGCGACGTACTGTACTATAGGATCCGGTCAGTACACGCTGTTATCTGGCAGGCCGGTACAAACTTGGCAGGTCCTGTTCAAATTCAAATTTACTACGGCTCAGAGTGAGTTGCTGTAGTATTTTTATTTTCAAAAGCACTTGATAAAGGTATTTGTTTTTTAAGAAGTCGGATAAGTCTTCTTTTATTCGACAGCGGGGGGGGGAGGGGGAGGGGGGGTATAGAATTGGAAGGTTTTTAAAAATTATCAAAGACAGTTTTTCTCTTTATGTTTTTTACATTCATGTTTTTTTGTTTTTCTCTTCTATATATAGCATTGTTTTTCAGAGTATAATCTTGTTATTGAACACACGTACAAGCTTGTTAAGAAACAATGTACATGGTTTTTCTTTTCTCAAAACTGCAATTTTATTAATGATGTTCATTCCGTTGTTTTCTGGATGTTTTTGCTTTTATTTTCTTATTTATTTATTTTGTAATTATTAATTGTGTATTTGTATGTTTGTATCATAGACTAATTAAAATAATAAATAGGACACTAGATGTCCTCTTTTCTAGATTTCTATGTGTTTCGTTCACAATAATCCTGACGCAGAAGCCCAAAGGAGTTAAGTGTAGTCGGCGTAGAACAGACTCTTTCTCTGTCTTTGTCCACCGCCCGACCCCCTTAAAGCTTCTAAGAAAAGTTTTAAATATTTCCAAGTTGGTTTGAAAAGACAGGCTCCGGAAAAATTTAATATTGACTCTACTTCAAGAAATCTCTTGAGGATAGGACTGGGCCTCAGTTTTAGGAAATGATATTTTTTTCTATTAACCTTTAACAACCATATCCTATTATTCATAGATATTTTACAATAACAGATAGGACGCTAGAGTGCCACCTGCAAGCAGTGCATGCTCTCTCTATGTCATGTTATTCAACGCTGCCTGCGCGGAACTCCTTTGTACTTCTGCCTCAGGGTTATTGTGAACGAAAAATCCCAAAATTTTGAAAAAACGACATCTAGTGTTGTATCTGTTTTTATCAATTAATCTATGATGCTATTATTGAAGACAGTAAGCACCAACTGGAAAGCTGTTCTAAATGTTTACCATCTCTATCGACCATCTGTAAGTTAATAATAACACAACTGCACTAATTGTCAACAATATTTAATTATTAACCATTAACGACCTAAAACACATAATTTTGGGAACTGGGCGATAAAAAAAAAGGTTAAGGGCATTGTCAACGAACTTGAAATGAAAAAAAACCCTAGAACCAAGCGCTGCGGCTAGGATTGGCTAGAGGGCCGAGCGCTGCGGCTAGGGCAGACTTGGGAAAATCCTCTTGAAAAGTTTCTACATCCCCAGTCCTACTTGAGGTATCCACCTGGGAGTAAACTTGATCTTGGAATAAACCTAATCTTGGAGTAAACTTGATCTTGAAGTAAACTTGATCTAGGAGTAAACTTGATCTGGGAGTAAACTTGATCTGGAAGTAATGATCTGGGAGTAAACTTGATCTGGGAGTAATAATCTGGGAGTAAAGTTGATCTTGTAGTAAACTTGATCTGGGAGTAAACTTGATCTGGGAATAAACTTGATCTGGGAGTAAACTTGATCTGGGAGTAAACTTGATCTTGTATTAAACTTGATCTTGGAGTAATATTAATCTTAGAGTAATTTTGATATTGGAGAAATCTTGATCTGGGAGTAAACTTGATCTTTGAATAAATCTAATCTTAAAGTAAACTTGATCTTGTATTAAACTTGATCTTGGAGTAATCTTAATCTTGTAGTAAACCGGATCTGTGAGTAAACTTGATCTTGGAGTAATCTTAATCTTGTAGTGAACTTGATCTGGGAGTAAACTTGATCTTGAATTAAACTTGATCTTAAAGTAAACTTGATCTTGAAGTAAACTTGATCTTTGAGTAAACTTGATCTTTAAGTAAACTTGATCTTTAAGTAAACTTGATCTTGAAGTAAACTTGATCTTTAAGTAAACTTGATCTTAAAGTAAACTTGATCTTAAAGTAAACTTGATCTTAAAGTAAACTTGATCTTAAAGTAGATAAATTTACATGTTAACATAATAAAAAAGTCTAGGAATTATTAGAATGAAAAAAGTGAAACAATGAAAGCTGAAAATTGCATTGAAGAAAAATATGAAAATCTCATGCTGCATCAAAATCTTTTAAAACCTAAACACAAAAACATTTTTGGTAGAAATCTCTGCAATGTTTTTATTTGATTGTTTCACAGATCAGTCAGATATGAGGTAGTCAAAGATGGATCATTGACACGGACCACCCTGCCATCTAGCTGGAGTATGAAATAGAAGGAAGATACAACTGACGCGGTCCGCCTTACCAAACGATTATGCATGCTTTGCAGACGGATACTCCATTTGTATAAGAAATATTCAGAATAGGTTATTGTATACGCGGTAATTGTACACCAGACAAATATTCCTTAATCAATGGAGTACTGTCTGCAAAGCATGCATAATCATATGGTAGGGCGGGCCGCGTCAGTTATATCTCCCTTCTATTTCATATTCCATGGGTAGTCATAGTTGGATCATTGACGCGGACCACCCTGCCTATCTAGCCGCAAATTAGTTACTTAACAGTCAGCTGTATATTTCAAGTTAAAGGGAGTGACCGGCAATGTATGATAGTTGAACTGAGAATTTAGTATTGTGGAGAATTTTTTTAAGGAATCATGTGAGATCTATTAGACGTTTTACGGTGCGTATTGTTAAGAAAGAGAACAAATTCAATTAAAAAAAAAATCCTCATTTATGAGGGAAGATGTTGAGAATCAGGTTAAAAAAAATATTCAATTATTAAGACGAAAAATGAAAGAACAATTCTGCAGTAAACCAAATAGTTGTTTAGGAACAGGTTGTGAAAATGAAATTAACTATTGTTATCAAAAATAAGTAATTTTATTCAGTTATTGGTTTCTGTAATGTCTCATTGTTCACAAACATTTTTTGAAGATTTCCTTGAATTTTTATTAAAAAGACGTCATTTGAAGAATTTGAAAAAATCTGTAAGCAAATTCATAAAGAATAAGAAATTCAATATAATGATGAAAAAGAAATAGTTAATTTTAACATTGATTTATTCAGAAAACTTCAATAAACATCTAATAAGTTTACAGTAGAATTTTTTTACACTTTTTCGTCGTTATTTATAATTTAAAAAAATCGATTCTCTTAAGTAAGCACACAAATGAATGATTTTAAACGTCGACTTTGAAATCCAACCTCCAATTCAGTAATTATACATCATAAAAACTCTTTTTCTATGTCTCAAATGAATCCTAAAAAAGTTCACCACAATTCTACATTCTCAGTTCAAATACCTTCATTGCAAGTCACTCCCTTTAATATATTATTCGAGGTGCATAATTCGGGGTTATTTCCACAGTGTGTTTAGTGATCCAATTAACGTTGGGGCGGATAACTTGTCAGACGCGTCTGCATCTTTATTTACCTTGGCTGTGGTTTGTTTACTAAAATAAATGGGATTGCCATTCAGATCATCTGTTGTAATTTAGATCTGAACTTCCAAGGCAGGAAATTGCAGGAGGAAAAGTTTTATTCAACTTTACACAAATTGTACAATAAAGTTTGAAAATTTAACTTCCAAGATGACAGACTCAGCTGTGAAGCGAAATCAAGTTTTTTTTTAGTAAAATTTGTAAATACATTTTTTGCAGATCTTTCTGTTTTGGTTTGCAAGTTTTAAAAACTTTTGCAGGAGCTAAATCTTTAAATTCCCACCACTCACTGTTCCCTGAGCCTCTTGTATTGGATTCACTTAATCCAGATTGCTAAATCTCTGCATCCACGGTCGATGCACTTTTGATTTTCTGCTCAATCTTCTCTTTTTCGGACCAATTCTCTCATTGATTACGCGCCGAAATTTTGAAATTTCTTGGCTTCTGATTGGCTGTTCGGTTTCAACAATCAGCACTCTGATTGGTTGGATTTTTGACAATTTCCCGGATATTATCATAGGATTAAATTATTTTTAAGATTAATAAAAAGAGGAGATCAAGCATTAATCTTGATATCCACAATTCTAAAGGTCTAGTATCTCTGGGTTTCGATATATTCTGACTTAGAAATTAACATTAAAAATAGGGCTGACAAAAATATTTTTTTTCAGGCAGAGAAAGCAGATCTGTAAAGAATGGAATGCAAGATAAAGAAGGATCTGCCTTGCATTCTACTCTTCGCACTGATGACCAAGCAACAAATAAAAAGCCCGCGAAGAAATCTAATAAAACCAGTTTTGAACAGCTGACAGATGAGCAAGCAGCAGAGCGGGGTCCAGAGATAGAGAAACCTAATAAAGAATATGAATCTAAACCTAAGAAAGCTGGACGTAAATCAAGTTTTGATAAAATCAAATCTGAGCTGAAAATAAAGATAAAAGGAGTTCGTAAAAAAATTTCCTTGGATGACGAGGAGATGCTAAAAAACAAAGGAAAGTATTTATAATTAACAAATAACTATTCAGGAGGAATGTTCCAAAAAGCAATATAGAATTCTATTCAGAGATATATTTATATTTTACTGAAATTAGGGGATGATGAAGAGGAAAATGAGGAGCACCAGAAGAAATGGAATTTTTTGAAGAATCGAAGACGATCCGAGGGAAGTGCACTAAAATGCGCGACCAGGTGAACTGATAAATTTATTAAAAAGCAAACATGGGTCCTGAATTACATAAGTCAGAAACGTTTGCATAGAAAAAGTCTGTTAAAAACCTAAGATATAACAGACGTTAACCTGATTTTCATATAACAGACGTTATAACCTGATTTTGATATAAAATGTCACGAAAAAACCTGTTTTAGCATTTAATTAGAGAGCTTTAAAAATGATGCTTTTTAGATGCTTCAGATATAAGATCTTATTCTAGTACAAGAATTTTTTTTACAATTTGTTAAAGATTCATACTCATGACCACCCCCAAGACCACTTAACCTCCCACCCATTATTCTTGTATTTAAAAATTTGTCAGCCATCTAGGATAAAATCATTATCTATTTTTAGTTTGAACGATGATAGACGTACCTCAGAACCGTTTCATTTTGAACCTATTTCCGGGTTCCTCCGACCCAGTTCCGGTCCAGGTTCCTCAGATCCGTTCCTTGGAACATCCTCTTCCTCGGAGAACATGAATTCCATTCTGGATTCTTACAATATAGACAGGAACATTAGGTAAGCCATTATCTTTAAGTTAACAACGATTTTTTTCATTGGCTGTTAGATGTTAGGTACTTTCCCAAAGGGTTTTAACCAACTGTGCAACTTCGTTTAAAAGTTTAAAAGTTGGCGTTTTGAGAAAAAAGTTTTCCGTTTCAAAATTGTCTCGAGAAATCGATATATAACTGTGTCAAAATTATATCTAAACGTCTTCCAAAAAATGCGGAAAAATGCGAAAATTTTCGTTCGCATTTAGCAAACTTTTTCGCGAAATTTAACATTTTTTCCGAAAATGAATGAAGCGAAAAAATGCAAATGCCATCTAAAATTTCGCGAAAAAAAATTTCCCGATTTGTTTTTGCGAAACTGAGAAAGCAAAAATTTCGTTTAAATATTTTCGCGAAAACTTCGAGAAAAAAATCAGCAAAAATTGCTGCAACAATTAATTGCTCAAAAAAACTTGTTGAATTCTCTGCTCTGATAGCTCAATATTTCAAGATATGTCATATTTATAATTGCTCTTCCTTTACTTTAATAAATGTTTGATAAAGTGAATTTGATTTATCTTTTTAAGTTTTTGTTCGTCCAAATACGTTCACCCATGATGATGAACCAGCCAATTAAAATTTCCGTATTTTTTTGCGAAATTTTCGTGTTTGAATAACAACTTTTTTATTTACTTTTTTCTCTTTTTTTTAGTCCAAACATACTGAATGCTCCTGATGATTCCACGGTTCAATGCTTCTGTGGCGACATCTCTTGTCCATTTTGTAATCTACTAAGTAACTTAGAACTTAATTATAATAAATAGAGTCCTTTCCTTGTTACGATGCAAGGGAGGGAACCCCCCGCCACCATGAGCCTCCGCTATGCAGACCGAGCCTCCCAAATTTGCAACGCAGGACGAGCCTCTGCCATAGAGTACAGAGCCTTTCCTATGAAATAAACAAGCCTTTGCTATTCAACACAGGTTTTTTAAAATCTTGGTTTTTATGTGTAATGAAAATTTTTTAACAATTACTGTTTAGCGGAGGCTCGTACTGCCTGGCAAGTTTGGGAGGCTCGATCATGGTGCAAAGGGGAGGCTCATGGCGGCCGTGGGTTCCAACCCTAATGTTACAGTTTTTTTAAATGTAAAGAGACTGTTAGCGTAATTTCAAGTTACCCTCCATGCAAAGATGGCAAGGCCCAATTTTACAACTTTGAAAGTTTTGTCTGATCAAGTAAGAATTGGATATCCATGTTTTTGTTAATTTAAACTGTTCATATTCTTTGTGGTTTCTCTGCAAAAGTGAATTGCACATTTCATGTTTATAAGAAGCAATGGAGAAATTCACGGAAATAAACAATTTACGAGTCATTTTTAATTAGATTAAGGTTGTAAGGGTTATAAATTATAGGTCATTGCTATCTTTGCATGGAGAGTTATTTGAAATTACACTTACAGTCCCTTAAATACACTTACAGTCCCTTAAATACACTTACAGTCCCTTAAATACACTTACAGTCCCTTAAATACACTTACAGTCCATTAAATACACTTACAGTCCCTTAAATACACTTACAGTCCCTTAAGTACACTTACAGTCCCTTAAATACACTTACAGTCCCTTAAATATGTTTTTTTCTGTTATTTTCAGCGTCCATATTACTAATTAATATGTTAGCAAGTTAAAAAATTATGTTATTTTGGGGTAGCGTTAATAAGCCTTACCGTCCATGTAGGACGAGAAAACACTGTTATTTAAGTGATTTCAACAATATAGCCAGGAAGATTTTACTTGCGCGCAATTGCGGGCCTTGTAATTTCCGCACAATTCCGCTGAATTCCACGCAATTTCGCGCAGTTCCGCTCCACAAAATTCCGATTGGAAAATCTAAAAATATTTTTTCCAAGAACGGTTATTTTCGATCGGTAACGATAATAAAAACTAACGGTTTTTGCAGTTCGTTAATGAAATCCTCCGCTCATTTTCAATTCCCTATAGCTCGTTAACGACCCTATATTGCATGATTGCATCCCAGACTATAAGTATCTAAATCCAGATGTAAATTAGTAGCATTTTTGGGGGGAAAAGCTCTGTACAGTGATAACCAGAAAACTGTAAAATAGGAGAACAACATTAAAGCACATCTGAAGTGCATTTCATGTCGTTATAAAGGAAAAAAGGTATGAAATCACTTATTAAGTGAAATGGGTCTGTTTACATTGCACAATTGCTGTGCCTCATGTACATTGGACTATTTAAAGTCATAACTTGAGTCTGCTTCACATTCAAGAGTTTTCTAGTTATCACTGAATTATAAAATTATAAATCAAGAAAATTCGAAATGAAGTGTTTGGGAGAAAAAAGCTTTGGAGGAAATAAAAGCAAAGAACCTGTCAAATCTTTCGTTGGGATGTTTAGAAAGATGAAAATTTCCCTGTATGATATTTGAAGGACTGCAGTATGGTTTTGGTGAATTATATTGGCGTACAAAGCCTAGGGGTGTCAGAAATGATTTTTTGCATTGTTTTAACAACTTCTATAAAACTTTTAAAGTCTAATTTTTGATAAAACTTTTTGTTCTGGATGATTGCAAATATTTATCTAAAACTTTCTTAAACCGGCATATTTTTTCTATATTCATTTAGTTAAGAGTTTGAGTCAAAATAAGTATTAATAAATATTGCTTTATATCGAGTAGATATCCTTAAACATACCGATGTAAAACCTTTCAGAAAGTAGGAAAGATTCTGCAAAAAAATGTTGCCAAACCAAACAGAATTTTCATTTTGAACTAAAATATTTAGAACTTAAAGAAGCTTTTCTGGGTTGCACTTTACTCTAGTTTTGCGTTATTTTTATTTGTGTAAAACAGTATAAAAGACATTCTGTTGATGGTTTAAAACTAAACAGCTGATGATTAATTGGAGGGAGGAATGGCAAAAACACCAATTTGTAATTCGAAAATCTTTTAATGGAAAGTGATTGTAACAGGGAATACAGAGTGCTTTAGGGTACAGGGTACTACAATGTACTGCAAAGTACTGGGCTTTACTGGGGGGAGGGGGTACAGAAACCAAACAGAATTTTTTTTTTTTTTAATAAAAAATATGTAAGTAAGCACTTCTAAGGATGTTTTCTTTATAGTTTTGCACTATTTTCACAGGACAAAAAAGCTAGTTTAATACTAATCAGCTGATCACTTAATGGAGGTAGGGAGCACCCCACAGCACCCGACAGTACCCCAAAGTACCCCAAAGTACCCAACAGAACCCTGCAGATATGGAGATTACAAATTGGCGTTGTTGCCATCCCTCCCTCCATTAAGTGGTCAGCTGATTAGTATTAAACTAGCTTTTTTTGTCCATGAAAATAGTACAAAACTATAAAGAAAACATCCTTAGAAGTGCTTAACTGACTCTACTTATATATTTTTATTAAAAATTAAAAATTCTGTTTGGTTTATGTACCCCCTTTCCCCCCAGTATACCCCAGTAAAGCCCAGTACTTTGCAGTACATTGTAGTACCCTGTACCCTGAAGCACTCTGTATTCCCTGTTACCATCACTTTCCATAAAAATATTTGGGAATTTCAAATTGGTGTTTTTGCCATTCCTCCCTCCAATGAATCATCAGCTGTTTAGTTTTAAACCATCAACGGAACCTCTTTTATACTGTTATACACAAATGAAAATAATGCAAAACTAGAGTAAAGTGCAGCCCAGAAAAGCTTCTATATAAGTTCTAAATATTTTTGTTCAAAATAGAAATTCTGTTTGGTTTGGCAACTTTTTTCTGCAGAATCTTTCTTACTTTCTGAAAGGTTTCACATCGAGATGTATAAGGATATCTACTCGATATAAAGCAATATTTATTGATACTTATTTTAACTCAAACTCTTAACTAAATGAATATAGAAAAAATATGCCGGTTTAAGAAAGTCTTAGATAGATATTTGTAATCATCCAGAACAAAAAGTTTTATCAAAATTAAACTTTTTTAGGTTTATTGAACGTTTTCAAAAAATGCAAAAAAAAATCATTTCTGACACCCCTAGCCTTAGCACGTCAATATAATTCCCCAAAACCAAACTGCAGTCCTTCAAATATCATACAGGGAAATTTTCATCTTTCTAAACATCCCAACGAAAGATTTGACAGGTTCTTTGAAATTTTTTCTTTGTAATAACTTTATCAAAATATTTTTAAGAATAAAGATTTATAATTTTGTGAGCATTTGGATTTTGGCCATTGGCAGAGAGTGAGTTTTTATCGGTGGGCAAACCCATTCATTTTACAATAGCAGAAATGTTAATTTTGATAAATTCCAAATATCAAAGAAATAATTTTTCTTGTTTTATTCTTGTTTTTTTCTCATTTGTAATTATTACCTCCCATGAAGATTAAAAACTTGATTTATCTGAATGGAAAAAAAAATTATTGAAAAATAGTTTTTATTTTACATATTTGTTAAATATATTTTGTTAACTTGTAATCAAAAAAAATTTGTATAGTTAGAAATAGTATATAAATATATGAATAAAATGTTAATATTTCTAAAGCATGTAGATTTTGAAAACCATAAAAGTTATGACTGTTTTTTTATTTACGATCTAAATTACATTTTTAGGTAAAACAACTTATTTTAAAAGATTTGAAATTTTGAAAACATCAAAATTAACCACTCAAATTTTTGCGAAAGAAAGCGCAAATTTTTGCTTTTGTTGTTTTCTGTTTTTGCACAAAAAAATAGATCTTTGCCCAACCATTCGCAAACTTCATTTTGCGCAAAATTGCGCTATATCGATTTTGCGCTATTCTGTTTAGCGTAAGGTTGAATAAAAGTGTAAACTGTATAAATTAGTAATCTATGAGATTGCAATTTTTGGCATGAAGTTGCAACGCTTATAAAGGGAACTGATTACTTAAAACTCTACTGATCCAAGGTACTAATGCAAGGAAAGTTAATTGCGGTTGTGTATACTCTGCGTACATATTGAAACCAGTTCTCTGTGGGCGGAATTTGTAAACAAGAATAGATGCATCCGTGTTCATTTAGTATCCATGTTATCAGTGTTAATTTTGATATCTTTGATAATCCACATAATAGTTTCCTAAAAATCAAGATGTGCACGATCTCACATAAATCGAGTTCATTGTAGAACTTTTTTTACATGTCGTCGTTATTTAATAATTTCAAAAAACTAATTCTGAAAACGTATCCACCCCCAAAGTAGGAGTTTTGAACGTCGAATTTGCGCTCAAACTCAGGATTTACAGATCTTTAAAAAGTTTGATATGTCTCAAATGAATCCGAAAGAAGTTTTCCACAACACTGCAGAGTAGATATCAAGATTAACAGTTGTAGATTATACAAATAAATCGATCAGTATTTTGCCAATTTTTCCATTAAAACTTAAGAATGAAACAGACGCATTGTATTTCTAAAATATATGTCTTAGCCTAGAAAAAAAATTAAACTAGATATACTGTACGGTGTACTGTATGATGTAATGTACGGTGTACTGTACGGTGTAATGTACGATGTACTGTACGGTGTAATGTACGGTGTAATGCATGGTATATTGTATGGTGTAATATACGGTGTAATATACGGTGTACTGTGCTGTGTACTTGACGGTGTACTGCACAGTGTACTGTACGGTGTACAGTACGGTGTATTGTACGGTTTACTGTACGGTTTACAGTATGGTGTACTGTACGGTGTACAGTACAGTGTACTGTACGGTGTACAGTACAGTGTACTGTACGGTGTACTGCACGGTGTACTGTACGGTGTAATGTACGATGTAATGTACGGTGTAATGTAAAGTGTACTGTGCGGTGTACTGTACGGTGTACTGTACGGTGTACTGCATGGTATATTGTATGGTGTGATATACGGTGTAATATATGGTGTACTGTGCTGTGTACTGCACGGTGTACTGCACAGCGTACTGTGCGGTGTACAGTACGGTGTACTGTACCGTGTACTGTACTGTGTACTGTACTGTACTGTACTGTGTACTGTACTTTGTACTATACTGTGTACTGTACTGTGTACTGTACTGTGTACTGTACTGTGTACTGTACTGTGTACTGTACTGTGTACTGTACTGTGTACTGTACTGTGTACTGTACTGTGTACTGTCTGTGTACTGTACTGTGCAACTATATAAGCAGTGTATACACAATATACTTTCTTGATTTATTCTGACAACTGTCCAAATAGAAGGTAATAATTCAAAAAGTTTTATTTCCCGTCACTTCTTTTATTCAAAGATGAAGGATTGAATAAAGAAATAAAACAATTGTAAAATCTCAATACTTTCATTTCGTGAAAATATGTTAAGGAAGAAAGTAAAAAAAAGGACACCGGACAAAGTCAATTAATAATTAGAATACAAAAAAATATTTGTAAAAATCCAAAGGCATGAATAAAAAATTTAAACTGATAAGATTTTATATTAACTTTATAAGAGTTTACTCTCTTGAATATACTGATGTAGTCCTTGGAAAAAAAGTTTCCGGAAAAAAGTATTAAAATTTCACACTAAAAAAGTCCTGTGGAAAAAAGTCCTTTCGTTTAAAAGTCTCCGGAAAAAAATTCCTACCAATTCGAGACTTTAATTTCAAGGATTTTTTAGGAAAAAAGTCACTGGAATCCAAAACATAGGACTTTATTTCCAGTGACATTTTTTCCAGAGACTTGAGAAAATTCGGACTTTTTTCCAAAGTTTTTATTTACAGGTTTTTTTTCCAGAAATTTTTTTTTCCCGGGACTTTCCTACATAGATTCAGATTATCTTCATCTCAATTAAAAGTTCCCACGAATTCTTATATCTATGGTTTCTAGGAAGTGGTCTGAAATGCATGCATTACTGGAAATGACAAGTAAGTATTGTCAGCTCTCCAGAACACCACTCTTTTAAGTATATTCCCTTGCTTTTATCTTTATCCTTTTCTTATACTGTTTCTTCCCCCTCCTATCCTTCCCCCTTCCCCCCCTCTACCTCGCAGTACTCCACAGTACCAGCAGTACCCAGCAGTACACACAGAACCCGCAGTACCCAGTATATATACCCCGCAGTACCACACAGTACCAGCAGTACCCGGCAGTACACACAGAACCCGCAGTAGCCAGTATATACCCCGCAGTACCCCACAGTACCCAGCAGTACCCAGCGGTAACACAGAACCTGCAGTAGCCAGTATATACCCCGCAGTACCCCACAGTACCAGCAGTACCCAGCAGTACACACAGAACCCGCAGTAGCCACTATATACACTGCGGTACCCTGCAGTACCCAGCAGTACCCGGCAGTACACACAGAACCCGCAGTACCCAGTATATACCCTGCAGTACCCCACAGTACCAGCAGTACCCGGCAGTACACACAGAACCTGCAGTAGCCAGTATATACCCAGCAGTACCCAGCAGTACCCATCAGTACCCGGCAGTACACACAGAACCCGCAGTAGCCAGTATATACCCTGTGGTACCCTGCAGTACCCGGCAGTACACACACAGAACCCGCAGTAGCCAGTATATACCCTGAGGTACCCTGCAGTACCCAGCAGTTCCCGGCAGTGCCCAAAGAACCTGCAGTACCCTGTGGTGCCATAATACTCCTGTGAGGGAGGGGGGGGGGCAGACCCCCAGTTTACCCATTACTGCACTACCGCAGAACCCCACACAGTATAAGTTCCATGTTGTTTATCTCTTAACTTATTCTTCTTGTTTGTTCTCCTTCCTTCCTTTACAAAACTAATTTAGAATTATCTATCTATTTGTATATATACATGTATGTAAATATAAATATATATATATATATGTTTTGTAGTGAAAACCTACTCCATAACAGGTTCTCAAACGTATCTATCCAGGTACAATCTGTCTGCTATCAAACTCAACCAGGGCAGAATCCCAGGCTCTAAATACCACACAGGGACACAAGCATAGATATCAAAATCCAGCTACTTATACAGTACTCAACCAGGACTGAATCCCAGGCTCTAAATGCCACACAAGGACACAAGCCTAGCTATCAATAAGCTATCTATATTGGTCCCAAATGATTGGGACGATCAAAGCTGCTTTAAATGCCATCACAGGGACACAAGTCTAGCTATATAACAAGCTCTATATCGAACCCAAATGATAGGGACAATCCAATACTCTAAATGCCACACAGGGACACAAGCCTAGTTACACAAAAAGCTATATATCTATCCCAAATGATGGGGACGATCATACCTGGTTATATGAACACAGGGGTTTAGTGCTCTAAATGTCACACAATGATACAAGCTTAGCTAGATTATAAAAACAGGGCTTCAGGTTTACTCTCACGTAGTGAACAGTACAGAGTTAGTTTAAAAACTAAGCTGTATTTAATATCTTATGTCACAAGTTAACATGACTGGACATAATTACAATTCCTACGTAGTTATCTATATCATATGATTAAGACAATCATATTACGCACAGTTAAAGTTTAATGTACATATTTATAAGATTAGTAAGAATAGATATAACACAGTTAAGCTAACTCCACATATGTTGATTATGTAATTTAAGTATATCACATGATTTAATTTAATCATGCTATGTATTCAATTGAAACACAGTTTCAATGATTAATGGCATTATGTATAGGTCTACAATATAAATTGTCAATAACGTAGAACAAAATCCAGCTACTAATCCAGTGCTCTAAATGCCAGACAGGGACACTAGCCTAGCTATGAAACAAGCTATATATTGATCCCAAATGATGGGGACGATCAGCTCTAAATGCCACACAGGGACACAAGCCTAGCTATACAACAAGAGTTATATCGATCCCAAATGACAGGGACAATTACACTTGTTTAACAAGAAACAGGATTTTAGAATATATCTCATTCTATAAACTCTATAAACTGAGCTTTATTTAATATCTTATGTCACAAGTTAACATGAATTGACATAGTTTAAATTCCTACGATGTTACCAAAAGCACATATTAAGACAATTGTATTATGTATTTCTTGCACAGTTAAAGTTTATTGTACATATTTAAGATTAGAGAGAATAGATATAACGCAGTTAAGCTATCTCCGCTTATATTTTATAGCGTTTTTCAAGTATGCGCATGATTTAAGCTAAGCATGCTAAGTATTCAATTGAAACGAAGTTTTAATGAATAATGTCATTATGTCTTGATTTACAACATTTAATAATTAATACTGCAGTTTTACAGAATATCATGTTTCCACGATTTTTGCTACATCTCTCAACCTCTCTATAACTCTGTGTAAATATATTTGTAATTGTTATTGTCTTTCTCCTTAATCAGCATAATCCAATACCTTAAACTCCTTACAAAAAACAAGTGTAAGAAATCAGTATAAATAAAAACTGAAGAGAGATAATCACAAGAGATGAACGTGGGAGACTTTTTTATTTCGTTCATGGTTTATTAAAGACCTATTTTGTTAGTTTTTTTCAATCGTTCAGAAATAGTTTATTTTGTTCATTCACAAAATGATCATCCTTTTTCAATGTATTTTGTTTGTTCAGAAAATCGTTTGTTCAGTAAAATCTTTCTTTAAAAAAGAATAATCGTTTATTTAAAGTTCGTTCCAATAAATTGCTTGTTCAATAAAGAAGGATTGTTTTTTTTTTCAAGTTGGTTGAACGATTCTGAATCGTTTAATGTTTACTTTTGTACCAATCCAAGTTGTTTGTCCATTGTTCAATTGTTTTCTGAACAACGTTATCGTTCATGAAAAATTTTGTTCAGTTTGTTTATTTCATATTTACCATAAACTAAGTTTTCGCGGTGCATATTCCAGTAATATTCCAGCAAAACCCGGTTTTGGTGTGATTTATAACAATCAATAAAATATTCTTGTTAAATACCAAATAAAAACATGCACACAACAAGTTCAAAAGCGTTTTTGTCTTATTTATTCAATATTTAGATTCCCTCGACTAACTGAGATGCCTCTTTTCATGAAAATAATAATGATGATAATGATGAAATCAAAAAAAGATAGCTTAACAAAGAATCATGACATTACAAAGAAAGAAAACAGTCAGAATGGTAATAATAGTAATATGTAACACTTTTGAATTAATAATTTTGCCAAAAAAAAGATTTTTTTTATCATAAGAAAGCAGAAAATTGTTTAACAATCTTCCATGAAAAAAAAATCATATCATTACAATTTGTTTACAAAAAAAGGGATACATTTAACTGTAGAATTTAATATCACGATCTTTCATACATTATATAATTTAAAAATTTTTTTTTCTGAATTGTAGGAACAACTGAATAAACACACAATAACTAGGTATATTCCTAATCTTTTATTTTTACTTTTTCAGCAATTCTGTTTCTTACATAATAATGATAATGATAATAATAAAAGTTAACTAAAATTCCTCATACAGAAATAAACAGAAAAGTCGCCTTTAAGACTCAAGTTATGACTTTAAATAGTCCAGTGAAAAAGATGCACAGTGTGAACAGATAAACAAACTCATTTCACTTAATAAGTGATTTCATAACTCACTAGCAAAACTATTTGCGTATTTTCAAAATAAAATGCACTTGAGTATTGCTTTGATGCCGTGTTCCTTTTCTACAGTTTTCTGGTTATCATTGTATTCAAAGTCGGCTATGAATTAAAGTTTGGCTCTCCCTAGCCAAGAGATCTAACTATTTTTCATTTAAAACTTTTACAAAAAATGAATGAAATAAGAAGAAAATTAAAGTTTAAACATTTTATTTACAAAAAATAAATATAGATTTTAATACTTTAATATCACACAAATAAGACTCTTTCATACAATCATTTAATCCACCTCCTCAATAGTTGGTTCTTTAGCTCCTTGTCTGGCTTGAGCTCCACAACCTCCTCCTCCTACTTCTCCTCCTGCACCCCCCTGTCCGTACAACTTAGATACAATCATCTTCAGACTATTCTCCAGCTCCTTCTGCTTCTCTGTGTACTCCTCCTTCTCTCCGAGCTGGTTCCTGTCCAACCAGGCCAGGGAAGAGTCCAGTTGGTTCTTGGCCTCAGAGATATCAGATGCAGACAGCTTGTTTTTTACTTCATCTTGATCTAAGGAGGATTTCATGTTAAAGATGTATGCTTCAAGTCCATTCTTAGCAGCAACCCTCTCCTTCTGTGCTTCATCTTCATCCTTGAACTTTTCAGCATCATTGACCATCCTTTCTATCTCCTCCTTGGATAGTCTTCCCTTGTCATTGGTGATTGTGATCTTCTCCTGCTTCCCACTTCCTTTTTCAGCAGCAGATACATTTAGGATACCATTAGCATCAACATCAAAGGTAACCTCAATCTGTGGAGTTCCCCGGGGAGCTGGTGGTATACCAGTCAGATCAAACTTACCCAGGAGATGATTATCCTTGGTCATTGTTCTTTCTCCCTCATAAACCTGTATTGTCACAGCTGGTTGATTATCACTGTATGTTGTGAAGATCTGAGTCTGTTTGGTTGGGATGGTTGTATTCCTCTTGATCAGAGCAGTCATAACTCCTCCAGCAGTTTCAATACCCATGGACAGAGGAGCAACATCCAGAAGCAGCAAATCTCCAACTTCACTGCTCTCATCCCCATTCAGAATGGCAGCTTGAACAGCTGCTCCATATGCAACAGCTTCATCAGGGTTGATGGATTTGTTCAGCTCCTTACCATTAAAGAAATCCTGAAGAAGTTTCTGAACTTTAGGTATCCTTGTACTACCTCCAACTAGAACCATCTCATCAATAGAGGATTTGTCAAGCTTGGAGTCTCTCAGAGCCTTCTCCACAGGTTCCAGTGTTCCCTTAAACAGATCAGAGCATAG
Source organism: Eurytemora carolleeae (assembly GCF_000591075.1). Lineage (NCBI taxonomy): Eukaryota > Metazoa > Arthropoda > Copepoda > Calanoida > Temoridae > Eurytemora > Eurytemora carolleeae. The sequence goes on along the minus strand of NW_019396530.1, from coordinate 106,138 downwards.
TTCTTCAAACCTTGCTCGAGTGATTGATGTATAGAAATCAATTCCCTCAGCCAGAGAATCAATTTCTATATTTGCTTGAGCTGCTGAACTCAAGGTTCTCTTGGCTCTTTCACAGGCAGTTCTCAATCTTCTGAGTGCTCTCTTGTTTCCAGAAATATCCTTCTTATGCTTCCTCTTGAACTCCTGGATAAAGTGCTCAACCATCCTGTTGTCAAAATCTTCTCCTCCTAGATGAGTATCTCCAGCCGTAGCTTTAACTTCAAATATTCCATCATCTATTGAAAGGATGGAAACATCAAATGTTCCTCCACCAAGATCAAAGATAAGAATATTCTTCTCACCCTTAGAGCTGCTCTTCTTGTCCAAACCATAAGCAATAGCTGCTGCAGTGGGTTCATTGATAATCCTAGTAATGTTTAATCCAGCAATAACTCCAGCATCTTTGGTTGCTTGTCTCTGTGAATCATTAAAGTATGCTGGTACAGTAACAACAGCATCCTTGACTTGATAACCCAGGTATGCTTCAGCAGTCTCCTTCATCTTCACTAGCACCATAGCGCTCACTTCCTCTGGGGTAAACTGCTTGTTCTCATTCTTATACTCCACTTCAAGCTTAGGCTTACCTCCACTGTTAACAACCTTGAAGGGCCAATGCTTCAGGTCAGCTTTAACAGTGTCATCATCAAACTTTCTGCCAATCAACCTCTTGGCATCAAAGATGGTATTGTTAGGATTCATGGCAACCTGGTTCTTAGCAGCATCACCAATCAGCCTCTCTGTGTCTGTAAATGCTACATAGCTAGGAGTAGTTCTGTTCCCCTGATCATTAGCTATGATCTCCACCTTACCATGTTGGAATACTCCTACACAGGAGTAGGTGGTACCAAGATCAATTCCAATAGCAGCGTGTTTCACCATTCTTTTATGTTTGCTTATTAAGTAGTTATATTTCTTAACTTTTTGGTAAGTACTGATTAAATTTGAATCAACATTCAAGCTTTATACTGCCCAGGAATATTCGAGAATATTCGAGAATTTGTCAATATACGCAAACACCTCGCAAAGAATATTCTAGTATATTTGCTTTTCTCTGATTGGCTGCAAGATTAAAGTTGGCGTCTGATTGGCTGCAGGATTATCCTGGCCGGGTTGATGCTTTCAGGAACTTTCTAGAATAAAATTCATTCTGGGATAGATTTATGCATTTCTAGAAATTCCAGAATTTTCTGTTTAGATATCGTTAAATGAAGTTTGAAAATAAAAAAGAGCTAACAGCTTTCATGTCTATATTCTTAAAGTGTAATAAATAAAATATTTACACATTAAATGAATTATATCATGAATTTTACTTTTGTTATTCTGATTAATGTTACAATTATGATTATAACATTCATCCTTAAACACAATCTATAAAACTATTTTTCGATCAACCCCCCCCCCCCTTCCCCCTCCCCTTCCCTCTTCATCAGAGTGAGAAGGTGAATAAGCGTACGCTGAATGACCCCCCCTCCCCCCCTGAGAAATTTCAGGTAGGTATGGGTGTCAACAAAAATTTAAACACTTCAAAACAGAACACAAAAAGTTTCTAAAAACCATTTTTTTTCTCTTAAAATCTTGAGATTTTCTATCAAATAATCTTAAACAAATAAGTATTTGCTTTAAAGTGTAATTATTCTTTGTGGTTTTTCCCCTGGTACACCCTGTAAGCCCATTGTAAGGGGGTTTTCTGTAAAGTATACGAACAGTCCCAGTTCGTTTTACTAACTTTACATATTATACATGTGCTGTACACCCGCAGATGTATAACTATAAGAGAACAGAATTTGTTTACGTTTTACTGTGACGTAAGTGGGCTGTCCTATAAAACATGGGAATTTTAAGTGATGAATTCGATATCATCTTTTTAAATAACTCTTTGATTAAGTATAGTTATACCTACAGAGAAAGCTGTAATCCGTAAGATTTTCGTCTGCTATGTTTACAATTTGTTTGTTTATGTTTTGACAATACATAGTAACTATACATAGTACTTCGAAAAACAAACAAAATCACAGTATAAAAACAATACAGAGTAAACTTGTCTGTCTTCACTGTTCATCTATCAGAGACATTATAGTCACATACAGACGATATAGAATTCGTCACTGAATTCCCATGTTTATTGGGACACCATGTATAAAATAAAACTCTTCGTTCATCCTTACATATATCCGGGTGTCCCACATCAAATTAGACCGCGTCAATGGGTCTAAATTACGATTATGGGGACAAATCAGAAAATTTAAGGAGAATGAATCATTTTGAAAAATTTGATAAGACTAAAAGAATTTTTTTTGCAGAAAATGCTTGATTTTTCGAGTTTTATGTGCGAATTTTGGCGTTAAAGATTGGAAATAATCTAATATGATATGGGACGCTCTGTATAATATATTTAATGTTTTTTCTTGAAAATTCGATTTTTTAATTTGCACGGGATACGCCCTTCAACAGTATTTTATAATACCCGAATACCGGGCCATGTTTAAAATCTGTCTATATTAAAGAAAACCACTAATTTTCCTGATTTATTTTCAATATGTCAAAGTAAGATGTAAAAAAAAACCCTGCCTCCAAAATGTTTATCTTTTGTAAAACTAATTTTTATCTGTATATATGATTAAATTGACTGCTAGCGTAATTTCAAGTGACCCTCCATGCAGAGAAAGCTATACCGAATCATAGCAGTTTCAATAAAAGCTTTGTCTGATCAAGTATGAATTATATATCAATGTTAATAATTTAGAAAATTGGTTTTTGCAAAAATGGTTTTTCTTCAAAAGTGACAATTGCGCAAAACGTACATGCGTACATTTTTATAAAAGGACAATATCTTCCGGATATCATTGATAAGATTAAGGTTTTAATGGTACTGTTGTGAATCAGACAATGCCATCTTACATGTCACTTGAAATAACGCTTCAAGTCTCTTAACAAATATAGATAAGAATATTTTCAGTAAATCCTGTTTCAGAACAGAGAAATGTGGATTCTTATAATTCTAGTTTTTCTGCTCATTCTGTACTTCAGGAATATATTGACAATTTATTCTTTAAGGGACTGTAATTTATTCTTTGAAGGGACTGTAATTTATTCTTTAAAGGGACTGTAATTTATTCTTTACAGGGACTGTAATTTATTCTTAAAAGGTACTGTAATTTATTCTTTAAAGGGACTGTAATTTATTCTTAAAAGGTACTCTAATTTCTTCTTTAAATGGAATTTAATTTATTCTTTAAAGGGACTGTAATTTATTCTTCAAATGGACTGCAATTTACTGTTCAAAAGGTACTGTAATTTATTCTTCAAATGAACCGTAATTTATTGTTCAAATGGACTGTAATTTATTCTTCAAATAGACTGTAATTTATTGTTTAAACGGACTGTAATTTATTCTTCCAATGGACTGCAATTTGTTCTTTAAAGGGACTGTAATTTATTCTTCAAATGGACTGCAATTTATTGTTTAAAAGGTACTGTAATTTATTCTTTAAAGAGACTGTAATTTATTCTTTAAAGGGACTGTAATTTATTCTTTAAAATGACTCTAATTTATTCTTTAAATGGACTGTAATTTATTCTTCAAAAGAACTGTGATTTATTCTTTAAAGGGACTGTAATTTACTCTTTAAACGGACTGTAATTTATTCTTTAAAGGGACTGTAATTTATTCTTGAAATGGACTGTAATTTATGCTTTAAATGGACTGTAATATATTCTTTAAAGGAACTATAATTTTTCTTTAGAGGGATTGTAATTTATTCTTTAAAGGAACTGTAATTTATTCTTTAAAGGGACTGTAATTTATTCTTTAAAGGGACTGTAATATATTCTTTAAAGGGACTGTAATTTATTCTTTAAAGGGACTGTAATTTATTCTTTAAAGAAACTGTAATTTATTCTTTAAAGGGACTGTAATTTATTCTTTAAAGGGACTGTAATTTATTCTTTAAAAGGACTGTAATTTATTCTTTAAAGGGATTGTAATTTCTTCTATAAAAGGACTGTAATTTATTCTTTAAAGGTACTGTAGTTTATTCTTTAAAGGGACTGTAATTTATTCTTAAAAGGGACTGTAGGCGTATTTTCATGCGGTCCGACTTTTTAAATTAACAATTAAAATTTTGATTTATCATAGTTTGTCAGAAAATGTTTTTCTTTTTGTTCAGAAGATGATTATTCAATCTGAGGAAAATTTTTCTAAGAATTGCCTTAATTTACATTTAAAAATAATTATCAAAAAGCTTAGGAAAATTGAGTATTTTTGCAATTATTGCTATACAGCGGTATTATTGGTGTTGGGACATTTCATAGAAAGGCATTTTATAGAAAGACATTTTCTTAAACAGGATATTTCATAGATAAGACATTTCATAGATAAGACATTTCATTATTTTTCAAAACAATCTTTGTCAACAATTATTCTACAGGAATTGAATTCTTGCCTCAAACTATAATTTCTAATCCCAATGTTGTAGACTGTAGACTATGTAGACTATGTAGACTATGTAGACTGTGTAGACTATGTAGACTGTAGACTATGTAGACTATGTAGACTATGTAGACTGTAGACTATGTAGACTGTAGACTATGTAGACTAGGTAGACTATGTAGACTGTAGACTATGTAGACTGTAGACTATGTAGACTATGTAGACTATGTAGACTGTAGACTATGTAGACTGTAGACTATGTAGACTGTAGACTATGTAGACTGTAGACTATGTAGACTGTAGACTATGGACATTTCAAAATATGAATTCTGTTAAATAAAATGTCTAAGTTTACACCATCAGGTTACAAAGATAAAAGCATTAGAAAATTTGAGTTTGAGACAAAAAACAAGTTTCTGTGTATTTCTCATGTTAATTATATTTCCGCTTTAAACTGATAATATGCATAGAAATATTGTGAATATCTTGTTGAAATTACGCTTACAGTCCCTGTGAATACATTCATAAATGCAATTTTGAAAATCTAATTAGTTAAACCACTAAATTAAAAAGTAAAATTATAACTTATTTTCAAGTTTTTGGAGATTTTATAAATTTAGATTGTCAAATATTAATCAGGGCATCTAAACATGAATTAGGCCATCTTCCATCACCGGGTCTGTACCTTCCATTCCTTGGACACATTAAGATACTTCTCAATGGAACGGATATCCTTCTAACAATGTGTCAGTTTTATGAGAAATATTCCAAAGATGGTATCCTGTTCCTTTCAACTTTTGGACTCAATGTTGTTTTAGTGGGAGATTTTGATACTTTGAAGCAGATTTACAATCACCCAGATGTTCAGCATCGTGCTCATTCTGATCCTAAGAAATGTATTTTTGCCCATAAGATAGCAGAGGACAGAGGGGAGAAGATGGGACCGTTAAAAGGTTTGATATTTAGCCAAGAAAAAACTTGGATGGAACAAAGAAGATTCACCCTTCGGGTCCTGCGAGACTTTGGGTTTGGAAAAAGCAGCATGGAGGAGCTTATTCAGGATGAAGTCAAACAGTTTACATCATTCCTGAAACAATTTACGGATATCCCAGTTGATTTTGATGGTAAATTCAATCTTCCAGTATTAAACTCACTTTGGAGAATAACTTCTGGAGAAAGTTTTGAGTACACTGATAAACAATTAATTAACATTACCAAGAAACTTACTGAATTTTTTAAAAAGACTGGACAACCAATATCTTCATTGTTTTTAACGCAGCCATGGATTTTCAAGCTATTTCCAAATTTTCTTGGGCGGATGGATGATATGCTGATGAACAGAAGTATTACACATCTTATGGAAGAGAGTATAGTTAATCACAAGCGAACCCTTGATGTCAGCTCCCCGAGAGATTTCACTGATACAATGCTGATTGAAATAATGAACACAACAGATGAAGACTCAAGTTTTTATAAGGAGACAGGAATAAGAAACTTAGTCAATACCATGTTTGATCTATTCATGGCGGGGGCAGAGACAACCTCTACAACGTTAATGTGGGCTGTTCTCTACCTAGTGCGGGAGCAGGAGATTCAAAGTAAGGTCCAAACAGAGCTAGATTCCGTTATTGGGCAATCCCGTCTTCCTAGCCTATCAGATCGACAGAATTTACCGTACACAGAAGCTGTCATATATGAAATCCAACGCTGTGGCAACATAATGCCCACTGGAGTGCAACACATGACTTCAAAACCAATTAAGATAAATGGATTTCAAATTCCAGCAGATACGATCATTAATCCTTTTTATCCTGAGATTCATAAAGGCGAATACTGGAAGGATGGTCATGTCTTTCGTCCAGAGCGTTTTCTTGATGAATCAGGAAAACTAAAGCCCGATGAGCATCTCATCCCTTTCTGCATAGGGAAGAGGAGATGTCTTGGAGAACCTTTGGCAAAAGCAGAACTATTTCTCTTCATCACAAGTCTAGTTCAAGCCTTTAAGCTTCTGCCAGAATCATCGGCTAATGTTCCAACCGAAGAATATCAAACTGGAATTACAGTTCAACCAAAGCCTTTTAAACTTGTTCTTAAAACAAGATTCTAAAATTATTTAAAAAAATTTTCAACTTTTCTGATTCTCGTAGTCCTCATAATTGTCTAAAGTATGTTGATGCAGTTTTTTCTAATTGCGGACCCTCATGGACCACGGTTTATAACTTCAAATACACCACAGTCAAAAATTAAAATAAACATCAGATTAAATTGCCTATAAACTGTGTCTATACTTTTCCTTTGAAACATGTTAAAACTGAAACGCAACCGGTAAATGCTTAAATCAATTAAATAATAATTTAGATTTTTTAATTTGTTGCTTTATTTGTTATTATAATTTAATTACTTATAGAAACAGAGCTGAAAACTTTAGAATGATATATCCTTAATCCTGATTGCTTAATATGAGTATCCAATGTACACACTTTTGATTATATTCTTTTTTGGATAATTCTACTGTATATATATATACTGTATCCCTACTGTATATATATATACTGTATCCCTACTGTATAAAAGTAAAATTAAGTTTGATAACAATTACAGATACAATGCTATATCGATTGAACTAATATCCGATTGAATTAAAGTCAGCTGTTCACAAGCCGCTTTTAGAGCATTTAAGCAAATATAAATTTAATCAGTTAATATTAACTTATTAAAAAAAATATATTTTATCACATTTTAGGACTTATCATTATAGTCGTTAGTCTTGGCTAACATCAATCCAAAACTTACATTTATTTAATCAATGTTTAGTTCAATTGATATGATACAATCAACACCAGAAAAAAACCCGGTTTTTCAAAAGTTAAAGAGTACATCTTAACATACGCTGATCGGTTGAATTTTATACTTCTTTCTTGAATATTAAATGCGTACTAAAATAATCTTAGTAAAACCAGGAGTTTAAGCATTAATCTTGATATCCATTATTCTAAAGTTTTCAGCTCTGTTAACATATCTTAATCAAAAATATTTATAAGGTTAATGCAATAAAACTGCTTTTCTATATTAACTGTATCCAAATTATAAAATCAAAAATTTTAAAAAATAAATTGTAAAAAAAATGTTTATGAGCTTGCAAACTTTCATATTGTATATTTTGGTTTGTCTATATGTTTGAACACTTTTTATGTTGAGAAGTTATGAGTAATCGAGCAAACCTGAATTTCAATTAATTAACTTTTCTTAAGTATTCTTTATGGCTCTCCATCTAACTTTTATATCTGTCTGTCTGTCTTGTTTATCGCTTTGTCCTTATGTCTGTCTGTCGGTCTATCTGTTTGTCCTTATGTCTGTCTGTTTATCTGTTTGTCCTTATGTCTGTCTGTCAGTCTATCTATCCTTATGTCTGTCTGTCTATCGGTTTGTCCATATTTCTGTCTGTCTGTAGCTCTGTTTGTCTCTCTATCTATTCTATTTATGTATCTAAAAATAAATATTTAACATTGCTCTCGATTAATTCTTTTTATTTTAGGAGAAGCAAATGTTTACAAAAATACAGAAAGTTCTAATGTAGAATAAACTGAGATTAATAGTACTGGCAGGAGGGGGGGGGGGGTCATTCCAATTTTGAGATTAAAAAATTGTATTACTTAAGACCCTTTATTTGTAAAAGAAAAATTCATTTCAGCTTTAAGAAAGTTACCCAAGGATCCTCATATTAAAAAGTGTACTGCAGTTTTAGGGGGAATATCAACAGACTTATAAAGATTTCTTTGTTTTTCTCTATAACTTTGGGTTTCATATGTGTACTTTTTTATAACAACAAATCAAACGGTTTGAAGAAAAAATTTAGTTAGATTGAACTGAAGGAGAAATTATAAAAGTGCAATGTCACAGAGCCCAAAACTTATATAAAAACCAGTTTCATGAATGGGGTAAAACAACGCAACTTAAAAAATAACAATATTTTTGCTGATTTTAAATTATAAAGAATGGTATAAACCCATATGTAGAGAGTTTCCTTGATATTTAGTTTAAAGAAAGTGATGCCCGCTATTCTATTGGTACCTTTTTTAAACATTTATCTGAGAGATGATGTGGAAGATATTGCCGTCTATTTATCTTAAAAAGGTTAAATTCTCATGATTTCCTCCTTTGTTTCTGTTGCAAGAAATCCGACGTTCAATGTTATATGAAGAAGCCACGATTAAAAATAACTAATATCTCTACAGCGAAAATGTTTGGGGTGTACACATTTTCTTAGATTTAAATTTAAGAAATTAGAAAACAAAAAGAGAATGTAAAGAAACCAGATGAAATATTATTTTTTAACAAATATATTGATATCTACAAAATTGTCTGACCCCATTCATGAAACCGTGTTTCCGATACTGGGTTTCATGACGATACCCTGTCTTAAGTTTCCAGATCCTGGCTTGCAATTGCATGTTCCGGATTCATCTGTTCAAGTTTACATCACATCTTGTTGATTCGAGTTGATTATATCATCCTGAAAAAAATATAATCTATTTGTGTTTTATTGGATCTGACAGATATGGATAGGAAAGAGTACGTACACCCGAGCTTTTTAAAACATGTCTTTCCTTTCACGGACATTTTTATATATATACTGCGCTCGCCTGTTTGTCTGGTTGTATCAAATAAGCGTAAAAACGGCTGAACCGATTGGGCCCAAAATTTGTTTATGTATGATCAAAATGTCAAAAAAATGCCTTCAACAAAATACGATTTTCATAAAATTTTATTGGATTTTCATTAAATTTTGAAAATTCCCCAAAAAAATTTTATAAAGTCCGCGAGTTTTTTTTGTTAACATAGTTTTACAATGTTTACGATAAGAAAATGTTTGAAATTGAAAAAGAAGATTCGCGCGAAACTTCCTGAAAACCTAGTTTTTCTATAAAAGGAATTACGAAGATACCATGACAATCATTTAACGTTATTTCAAGAAAAATAGTATTTTCTTGTTGAATATCTAATATTGGGTCGAATTATTCCCTTGTAAATGAATATTTACAAACAAAATTTTAAATAAACAGGTTAGTTTCCCCATCTGATGTTGAATAAAAACCTTTTATTGGATTAGAGTAGAAGAACAAGCTTATGCAAAAATCAGAGAAAAATTATAGATTCTCAATGCACAACCAAATATTTATAAAATATTTTGAATACTTTATTTGATGTTCTTTTATTAAACTTTAGATAACAGTTTATATTTGATAACTTGAAATATGGACATCACAATTAAGAATAATTAGAATGGGATCAACTTTTTTGAGGGAAACCTGCGCGCAGGGTATCCCGGGGGTAACAGAGACTAAAAAATTTAAAATATATTTTATTTTATCATTCCACGGGCAACGCAGGGCACTTCAGATATGTTTAAATAAAAATAATGGACAAATAAGAATTTAAGCAGATTCTTTACTCATAATAAATAAATAATCTTTTACAATAACGACCTTGAAATGTTCACTCAATTCCCAGGTTTATTGAGACACCCTGTATACTATTGCATGAACATGTTTATTGAGACACCCTGTATACTATTGCATGAACATGTTTATTGAGACACCCTGTATACCATTGCATGAACATGTTTATTAAGACACCCTGTATACCATTGCATGAATATGTTTTTTGGGACACCCTGTATACTATTGCATGAAAATGTTTATTGGGACACCCTGTATACCATTGCATAAACATGTTTATTGGGAAACCTTGTATACCATTACATAAACATGTTTATTGGGACACCCTGTATACCATTGCATGAATATATTTATTGGGACACCCTGTATACTATTGCATGAACATGTTTATTGGGACACCCTGTATATCATTGCATGAGCATGTTTATTAAGACACCCTGTATATCATTGCATGAGCATGTTTATTGAGACACCCTGTATAACATTGCATGAATATGTTTATTGGGAAACCCTGTATACCATTGCATAAACATGTTTATTAAGACACCCTGTATACTATACTATTGCATGAACATGTTTATTGGGACACCCGTTATACTATGGCTTCACCATGTTTATTTGGACACCCTGTATACCATTGCATGAATATGTTTATTTGGACACTATTGCATGAATATGTTTATTGGGACACCCTGTATACCATTGCATGCACTGATGTACTTATTATAAAACCTTGTAAGGAAATCAACTATTTCATGCTTTGAATATAATTCCTAGATAAAGCCAAGAAAAGTGCGAAAATATTGCACGCAGATATAATTCCGCATATCACTGCAGAGGTGCGTTTGGCAATCATTCAAAATTTGCCAAAATTATTTAATTCATTATAATTTTAATCCTGAAATTGCAACCTTATATACGAATATAAAATAAACTGTAAAGGGAGTATGCGCCATTGTATATTCAGGTGACCTTCCTCTCTCAATTGAAAGACGCCATTTCTGATTTTCTACGGTAATCTGTGTTCCTGTATCCGACCAATAATTAGGGGTCAAGTTCCTTGAAAGCCCATGGACTGTGAGTGTGATTTAAAGTTACCCTCCATGCATTAAAGGTTCAAAAAACATGGATATCTAGTTTATACTTGATCAGACAAAGCTTTTAATGGTAACCGCTGGAAATCGGGCATTGCTATTTTTGCAGGGAAAATTACTTGATATAGTGCTTAGAGAGTAGAGACCCTTAAAATGTATGATATTGACCTTAAATCTAGGATCGTTGACAACCTCCTGCCAAGACCTGGCGTACACTGACATCTTTCCTTCATTGCATCTCACCAGGAACCACCAGGCGTACAGATCCTAGAAATCCGGGAGATTAATCAGCTGATTTTCAAAATGGCGTCCATTTGATTATTGTTCTTTTATTAATTAAATGTATTCTTGGTAGAACTTTCATTGTTTTAATTAACTTTTAGCAGAATAATGACACACATAAAAAAATTAAAATAAAACCCTCTAAAAATGCTAAAACATTGATAATTTACAGGGAGACATTGTATTGTACATCGTACAGTGTAAGTTAAGTACGGTACATAAACTGTACCTGTACAATGTCCCCATCGCAGTACACTTCTCCATACCATTCACAATCTTAACAAACAGAGGATCAATAAAACGTTGATGGCTTTAAATTTCGAAACCAAGCTTTTTTGGGAACTGACCAATCAGCGTTTGTTAATATTTCGAAATTTAGAGATGTTCTGTAAATACTTTAAATTTACTTCTGTTTTCAAATTAAGCGAAATTGCGCGGAGTTTATAGGGCTCGCAATTGCGCGCAAGTAAAATCCCCTTGTGTTGGAAACCATATCAGAATATAATACTTTTAAACCAATAAAAACAACAATATCATCTGACTTACCCCTCTTAAAATAGAAGGTCACTTAAAAATATGCGTACACCCCCTTTTAAGTTTTAAAAAAGGCGTACACCCCCTTTCAAGTTTAAAAAGATTACCTCCTCCCTTGTTGGCATCTGGAGAATTTTTGGGAATATTTGTTTGTTTTTTAACCACAAGCTTTCCTTTTTCACAAACCTAAAGAAAAGCATACAGGGTGACCCAAAGAACGTGATTAGAATCTTTAAGCACCAAAAATAACTTTAAAAGGCTCAAAAATTTATTTCAGTGTATAGTTTTTAATTTAATAACTTTTTTTCGTCTGCAGGTTCTTATTTTGACGTGAAGCTATAGTCGAATTTTCAGAAATCTCTCTGTTAACTTTAGCACACAAAATTTAACGATGCCATCATTCCTAAGAATTAACGAACGCCTTCCTTAGAATATTTGAATGATCAGAAAATAACGAACATCGAACAAACGATAATAGGTTGAAAAAACGCTCTTTAAATCTAACTCTCACTTTTGACACCTTGACATTTTTATTACTGAGGAAAGTTGATTCAAAACATTTCTTTATTTCTATTTTATTTTAATGTAGGGTAGGGTACAGGTATGTAAGAAGGACGGTCAGAGTTTGAAAAATTAGAATAACCACAACTGATTTGTTATTCAAACAATAGATCTTTTTAAAAAGCCCTTAACAAATGGATTAAAAACCCACCCTTTCACCCAAACTATAAAAGTTAGCGGTCTAATTTTTTTTAATAAACGCCTTGAAAAATTAGACTATGATCTTCTCTGGAGCTGATGTTTTCAGTTTCTGAATCAAAAAAAAGCTTTCTTAATTTTTCTTTTAAAACTTTGTTAAATGACGTTTTTAAGTAACCTTTCAATTAAAGATGGCCCTGCCTGATTCACGAATGACCCAAGAAACTGTTCGTGAAATTTTTTAAGTGAACCTCCATATAAAAAAGGGCCATACCGGATTCAAAACAGTATCCTTAAACCCTTTATCTAAATAATATTTCAGATATCGTCGCTTTTTCAGCTCACAAAGTTTATATAATTTTCTCAGTAGTTTCATAACAAAAATCTACACTTGTTACTTTAATGAGAAATCACAATTAAAGATAATTAATTTTCAAAGAGAAAATTATGGAGATCTCTTGTATTGTTGATCAGGCAACGATGTTAAAGGTACCGTTGTGAATCAAACATCACATAATACCACATACCACAATACTACCACATACCACCATAATACCACATACCACCATTTTTTGAGATTTTTTTGATTCCTTGATAACTGATCCATTGCAGACTTTCTTACCGCCCTCACCACCTAAACAGACAGTCGGTCCAGATACAAATACAGATACAGATACAGATACAGATACAGATACAGATACAGATACAGATACAGATATATTTACGTGAATTCAGACCCCCTGCAGCTTTATAAGGTTAACCGCTAACGCTAAAAAACATGAAACACATTCTCCTTGATAAGAATTTATTTTCATAACTATCGTTTTATTTTCTTTCAGTAAAATGAACATATCTTCGTTTTGTTTTTTCATTTTTTAAAAGTTCAAAACGAATAATTCGTTTGCCTACCGTTTTTTCTGAAATCGATGGAATTCTTTTTGAAAAATTGAAACGAAGAACGTTGGGTTTTAGACCGTTTTTAAAAACGATAAACAACTCTCGGTCTTTTTAGACTTTTAAGTTACCCTACCCGTTGTGTCTGATTCCCAAGAGCACCATTTATAGATAGGACTGATCAAGGATATTAGATATTTATCCTTATTGAAAAAAATGCTTGTAATTGATGCTTGATTTGCATATTCAAGATATATTAATATTTACTGTCTAGAACTGGCAATTTTACACTGTAGGTTATTGTATACTCTCGTTTTATGGCAATTCGAACGTACTATTTGAAAGATACACACACATTTCTCTGGCCTCAATGAACAGTCAATTGGTTAAAAGGGTTCCATTTGAAATCAGGCATTGTCGTTTTTGCATGGAGGGTCACTTTAAAGTACGACTTATTAAATAAATGGACCTCAGTATGGGCAGTGGACACAGCTATCAGGCAGGCAAAGGAGACATTTAAAACAAATATTTAGAGAGNACAGATACAGATACAGATACAGATACAGATACAGATACAGATACAGATACAGATACAGATACAGATACAGATACAGATACAGATACAGATACAGATACAGATACAGATACAGATACAGATACAGATACAGATACAGATACAGATACAGATACAGATACAGATACAGATACAGATACAGATACAGATACAGATACAGATACAGATACAGATACAGATACAGATACAGATACAGATACAGATACAGATACAGATACAGATACAGATACAGATACAGATACAGATACAGATACAGATACAGATACAGATACAGATACAGATACAGATACAGATACAGATACAGATACAGATACAGATACAGATACAGATACAGATACAGATACAGATACAGATACAGATACAGATACAGATACAGATACAGATACAGATACAGATACAGATACAGATACAGATACAGATACAGATACAGATACAGATACAGATACAGATACAGATACAGATACAGATACAGATACAGATACAGATACAGATACAGATACAGATACAGATACAGATACAGATACAGATACAGATACAGATACAGATACAGATACAGATACAGATACAGATACAGATACAGATACAGATACAGATACAGATACAGATACAGATACAGATACAGATACAGATACAGATACAGATACAGATACAGATACAGATACAGATACAGATACAGATACAGATACAGATACAGATACAGATACAGATACAGATACAGATACAGATACAGATACAGATACAGATACAGATACAGATACAGATACAGATACAGATACAGATACAGATACAGATACAGATACAGATACAGAGTTAAACATGAAATTAGACTTAAATAACGACCATAAAATCTAACGTGTATCAATTTAGTCAATAGCAAATATATCAAAAATATTTTTAATAATTTGAGATAGAAAGAAACAAGTCGTAGAGAGTCATTTGGGGTTATTAATGGTTTTTAAAAACGATCAAAAAACCGAACTTTTTTCTTTCTTCAATTTTTTTCTAAAAATGATCGTTTTCGTTTATAAAAATATTATTGTTCTGAAAAACGAACCACTCGTTATGAACGATCGTTTTACGTTTTCTTTTCGTCGTTTTCAAAGCGAAAAGATCGTTTTTAAAAAATTGGTCCATCCCTAATCATGATTAAATAAAATGACTAAATACATTTCGTACAGTCGGCTCTTCATTCTTATCCTTTGTGGGGATACCCTGTATGTAGATATTTTTTAGCATTTTTCCAATTTTTAATTCACGATGTCAGAAATATTTCTTATCTCTACTTTAAAAATAACTTTTTGTTGACGAAGGTTGACATCTTGATTAAAAACTGCGAGCGAGGCTATTTTCTTTTTGCAACTTAAAATATAAATCTACAGATTCTTTTTTCTTATATTTTCAATATTTTATTATTACAATGATAAATTTCATTCTGTTAAGTCCTTGCATATTGATATTATTATTATTCTTATTATCATTATTTCAATTACATAGTAAAGTAGTATCATTACTTTCCTTATAATTTCAGATATTTCTAGAAGTTTCTCTAACTGTAAGGAAAGTAGCAGTAATTGCTTGTGTAAGGTTGTTTTCTAGAATATTCTAGAAAAGAGAATCTACAAAACTCCGCCAACTTATTCCTCGACCAATTAGAGGCCGACTTGTTTCCAACGATCAATCACAGGTCAGCAAAAGTTCCAGAATATTCTGTGCGGGAGGAAATATGTTTACAATGTTCTAGGAAGATCTAGAAAATTCTGCTTGTGTATATATTTCGAGTCCAGGCTTCACTCACTCAGTTAATACACAACACAAACCAAGAAATAACAATAAATTGTCATAATCTAGATCTAATAAAAGACCAAAATGGTGAAACAAGCTGCTATTGGAATTGATCTTGGTACCACCTACTCCTGTGTAGGAGTATTCCAGCATGGTAAGGTGGAGATCATAGCTAATGATCAGGGGAATAGAACTACTCCTAGCTATGTAGCATTTACTGACACAGAGAGGCTGATTGGTGATGCTGCTAAGAACCAGGTTGCCATGAACCCTAACAATACTATCTTTGATGCCAAGAGGTTGATTGGCAGGAAGTTTGATGATGACACTGTTAAAGCTGACCTGAAGCATTGGCCCTTCAAAGTTGTTAACAGTGGAGGTAAGCCTAAGCTTGAAGTGGAGTATAAGAATGAGAACAAGCAGTTTACCCCAGAGGAAGTGAGCGCTATGGTGCTAGTGAAGATGAAGGAGACTGCTGAAGCATACCTGGGTTATCAAGTCAAGGATGCTGTTGTTACTGTACCAGCATACTTTAATGATTCACAGAGACAAGCAACCAAAGATGCTGGAGTTATTGCTGGATTAAACATTACTAGGATTATCAATGAACCCACTGCAGCAGCTATTGCTTATGGTTTGGACAAGAAGAGCAGCTCTAAGGGTGAGAAGAATATTCTTATCTTTGATCTTGGTGGAGGAACATTTGATGTTTCCATCCTTTCAATAGATGATGGAATATTTGAAGTTAAAGCTACGGCTGGAGATACTCATCTAGGAGGAGAAGATTTTGACAACAGGATGGTTGAGCACTTTATCCAGGAGTTCAAGAGGAAGCATAAGAAGGATATTTCTGGAAACAAGAGAGCACTCAGAAGATTGAGAACTGCTTGTGAAAGAGCCAAGAGAACCTTGAGTTCAGCAGCTCAAGCAAATATAGAAATTGATTCTCTGGCTGAGGGTATTGATTTCTATACATCAATCACTCGAGCAAGGTTTGAAGAACTATGCTCTGATCTGTTTAAGGGAACCCTGGAACCTGTGGAGAAGGCTCTGAGAGACTCCAAGCTTGACAAATCCTCCATTGATGAGATGGTTCTAGTTGGAGGTAGTACAAGGATACCTAAAGTTCAGAAACTTCTTCAGGATTTCTTTAATGGTAAGGAGCTGAACAAATCCATCAACCCTGATGAAGCTGTTGCATATGGAGCAGCTGTTCAAGCTGCCATTCTGAATGGGGATGAGAGCAGTGAAGTTGGAGATTTGCTGCTTCTGGATGTTGCTCCTCTATCCATGGGTATTGAAACTGCTGGAGGAGTTATGACTGCTCTGATCAAGAGGAATACAACCATCCCAACCAAACAGACTCAGATTTTCACAACATACAGTGATAACCAACCAGCTGTGACAATACAGGTTTATGAGGGAGAAAGAACAATGACCAAGGATAATCATCTCCTGGGTAAGTTTGATCTGACTGGCATCCCACCAGCTCCCCGGGGAACTCCACAGATTGAGGTTACCTTTGATGTTGATGCTAATGGTATCCTAAATGTATCTGCTGCTGAAAAGGGTAGTGGGAAGCAGGAGAAGATCACAATCACCAATGACAAGGGAAGACTATCCAAGGAGGAGATAGAAAGGATGGTGAATGATGCTGAAAAGTTCAAGGATGAAGATGAAGCACAGAAGGAGAGGGTTGTTGCTAAGAATGGACTTGAAGCATATATCTTCAACATGAAATCCTCCTTAGATCAAGATGAAGTAAAAAACAAGCTGTCTGCATCTGATATCTCTGAGGCCAAGAACCAACTAGACTCTGCCTTGGCCTGGTTGGATAGGAACCAGCTTGGAGAGAAGGAGGAGTACACAGAGAAGCAGAAGGAGCTGGAGAATGGTCTGAAGATGATTGTATCTAAGCTGTATGGACAGGGGGGTGCAGGAGGAGTAGGAGGATTTGATAGTTGTGGTTCTCAAGCCAGACAAGGAGCTAAAGAACCAACTATTGAGGAGGTCGATTAAATGATTGTATGAAACAGTTTTTAATGTGATATTAAAGTATTAAGTTCTATATGTATTTTTTAGTAAATAAAATTTTAAACATTTTTATCTCCTTTCATTTCTCTTACTGTTGAAGGTTTTGGATAAAAGCTAAATTTTTTTTTTCAAAATTCATTACAAATGTACACAGTGAAACCCTTAATAACAAATACATCGAAAGAATTCATCAAATGTTGTATTCTTCACTTTCTAATAATGGAATGTTGCAGATATTTAGTTTTTTAATTAAATGATTATATGGAGCTCTTCAAAACTGTTCCCTCATATTCATGGGTATTCATTTATTTTCGCAAATACTGAAATTTACGTAAAATAGTATAAAACTCATTGAAAAATTGTCAAGACTACATTTGATAAATTCTTCCGATGTATTCGTTATTAAGGGTTTCACTGTAGAATGTCTAAAAAACGCTATTTTCGTCATTTGAGCACCCACCATGGTCATTTTCTTAATCTATGGAACATAAAATTTACTATGTACATACTATCTTGCATAAATTAAACCATTAAACACATTTTGAAATTTTGGCTTGGTTGAACATTGCAATTGGAACTTTAAACAAAAGGAAACAAAACAATTACCATCACATTCACATTTTATTTCAATAGATCATTAAAAGTGTTTACAATTACACAAAAATGATTAAGAATATTGACTAAATGATAATTAAAAAAATGTCTCCCAATTTCCATTTTAAGATTCTTTATTTGTGATACTCAGAAGCAAATAATCTTTATTCCTGCATTGTAGGCTAAGATCTTGTTATTTTGACTATTAAGATTTGTTTAGAAGATTTGCAGTTTTTTCAGTCCCTAACTAAATTCCATTATCAACCAATTAAAAAGGACGATTTTCTTTCATTTGTGTGCTATACAATGTAAAAAAGAGAGTTGTTTTAAACACCCTGTAGTTTTTATTTTACTATTATTATTATTGTTATCATTATTATTCTAAAAGAATTGGAATTGCCGAGTTAGCGAAGAGAAGACAAATAAAAAGAGAAAGATCAACAATATATTCAAACTAGTTTTGTTTGTGTTTTTATTTAGTTCTTCCTTGAATGCAGAGAACATTTTGATTTTGTATTTTAAATAGAGGAATGTAGAGATGGGCGCAGAGAACATTTTGATTTTGTATTTTAAATAGAGGAATGTAGAGATGGGCGCAGAAAACATTTTGATTTTGTATTTCAAATAGAGGAATGTAGAGATGGACGCAAAGAACATTTTGATTTTGTATTTAAAACAGAGGAATGTAGTGATGGGCGCAGAGAACATTTTGAATTTGTATTTTAGATAGAGGAATGTAGAGATGGGCGTAGAGAACATTTAGATTTTGTATTTTAAACAGAGGAATGTAGAGATGGGCGTAGAGAACATTTTGATTTTGTATTTTAAACAGAGGAATGTAGTGATGGGCGCAGAGAACATTTAGATTTTGTATTTTAAACAGAGGAATAGAGAACATTTTGATTTTGTATTTTAAACAGAGGAATGTAGTGATGGGCGCAGAGAACATTTAGATTTTGTATTTTAAACAGAGGAATGTAGAGATGGGCGTAGAGAACATTTTGATTTTGTATTTTAAACAGAGGAATGTAGAGATGGGCGCAGAGAACATTTAGATTTTGTATTTTAAACAGGGGAATGTAGAGATGGGCGTAGAGAACATTTTGATTTTGTATTTTAAACAGAGGAATGTAGAGATGGGCGCAGAGAACATTTTGATTTTGTATTTTAAACAGAGGTATGTAGAGATGGGCGTAGAGAACATTTTTATTTTGTATTTCAAAAAGAGGAATGTAGTGATGAGCGCAGAGAACATTTTGATTTTTTATTTTAAACAGAGGAATGTAGAGATGGGCGTAGAGAACATTTTGATTTTGTATTGTAAACAGAGGAATGTAGAGATGGGCGCAGAGAACATCTTGATTTTGTATTTTAAACAGAGGAATGTAGTGATGGGCGCAGAGAACATTTTGATTTTGTATTTTAAACAGAGGAATGTAGTGATGGGCGCAGAGAACATTTTGATTTTGTATTTTAAACAGAGGAATGTAGAGATGGGCGTAGAGAACATTTTGATTTTGTATTTTAAGCAGAGAAATGTAGAGATGGGCGCAGAGAGCATTTTGATTTTGTATTTTAAACAGAGGAATGTAGCAATGGGTGCGTTCGGCTTTTTTCATTTCGTACGTTCATCATTCATGAATGACCCATTTTGTTCTTATTTTTTAATCATTAAAATTTGCTTCGTTTGTTCTCAAAGTTATCGTTCATTTTCCTTCATATTTTATTCTATTTCTCACTGAATTATCGTTTAGTAAAATTGCTTATATGTTCGTTTTTATAAAATATCTCGTTGTTCGTCCATCGTTATTTTTTCTCTAAAGGACATCATCATTGACGAAAAGTTTAGTTCTTTCTAAAAAATAATGTTTGCCCCAAAAACAACGTAAATTTCTACAGGAATGTCAACATTCATATATATGTTCCCACTAGCCGACCCAACGGCTGGACCGAATGGGCTGAAATTGTTTGCGGACATTTTGGGTAGTCTGGGGTTGACATAGGCTAAAAAATAGATTTTTATTTATCAAACTTTTTTCGACTGGCAACGCCTGGTCTTTAGCTATTTGTATGTAAGAAAAGAATTATTCAACACATGATTTAAATTTATACATATATATGTATATATATATATGTATAAATATATATATATATATTTTTATTTTTGTGGTATAAAAAATCAAACCCTTGGAGGCAAATTAAACTGTTTATAAGAGAAATCTTAAAATTGAATTTTTTTGTTAAAAACCATTTTCGATATGTTTTTGTCCAATAATTTTTCTTTTTTTAAGTTCTACCGCTATTTCTGTTTTAAAAAATTGAAATATATGTTTTATTCGTATTTGGTGATGAACTTAAGATTAGAATATGAATAAGATTCAAATATCTTTGTAAAAATAAAACTGAGTTTTGAGAAAATTAAAGATTTTATTTTTGCAGTTTGTCCCTCTAAACATGACGTTTAAAGACAATATATAAAATAAAAAATAACTTTCTTAGTTTAAAAAAGTATGTTTTAGGCCCGAGATGTACAACTGAAGCGCTTTATTCAAGATCCATATTAAATATATAGTGAGAACCAGAAAACAAGGGAATAGGAAGACGACATTGTAACAATAATTAAGTGTATTTTATGTTGTTACAAAGATAAAGGTCTCAGTAGTAACTTATTAAGTGAATTATGAAGTGAAATGTTTCTGTTTTAAACTGTACCATGTTATTTATACTATTTAAAGACATAAATAACCATAAGTCTTAAAAAAAGTCCTCTTTTATGGTTCTCACTGTATATGTACTCTATTTGTTATGATATTTGGGACACCCAGTATAAAACTGTACCTGAGGAAACATGAAGAAAAGTATAATGAAGGCTGCAAGGAAGGTTTTCATGGTTATTAGTTCTGATCTAAACATACAGGGTGGACTGGTTACTATTATATAAGTAAATATATAAATATATGTACAATGTGGTTAAATACATATACACATACTAGGCTTATAAGGCGCTTCGCCACCATTAATTGTGGCTTTATCTGTGAGCATCTTCTCTTTGTACAGTATAAAACTACTGTTACTGTTACTGTTACTGTTTGTTCACAGTTTTTATTTCTGTTTGGTAAAAGTTACTGTTTCTGCTTTGAAAGAGTTCCTGTTTCTGATTGACAAAAGTTAATGTTTCTAATTGTTAGGAGCTTTTGTTTCTGATCGGTAAAAGTTACTGTTTTTGTTTTGTAAGACTTCCTGTTTCTGTTTCGATCCCCTATTTACTGGTTAAATATCAAGATTTTTCGTAACTTATACTTTTTTATATTTACGTATAAAAAGCGTCTTACGCTATTTTTGACGGATTTTAGTGAGAGATCAAAATATGACTGATATTTTTATACAGTAATGACCAGAAAACTGTCGAAAAGGAAGACGACATTAATGCGATTGATGTTTTTACAAACCAAGTAACTTACTAGTAAGTTATTAAATCAATTATTAAGTGAAATTAGTCTGTTTAAACTGCACAGTTACTGTGCCTCATGTACATTGGACTATTTAAAGTCATAACTTGAGTCTAAAAGTCGTCTTCCTATTCCAAAGTTTTGCGGTCAGCATTGTATACAAATTTAAAGACAGAGACTATTTTTATACAGTTTTATATTTCTCACCATTAATGTTAAAAAAATATTTATTTAAGAATTACATTCTACAGTCTATAGTCTATGTTTTATGTAGTAATTAATTATCATTAATAAAGAATGATCTGTTCTAAGATAATTAATACTGTCTGGATTAGGCAAGGTATAATAATTTGGAGAAGAAAGACGACAGTTATATATAAATAAATATATTTATATATTAAAATCGTATATATATATAAGATTATGCATGCTGACTGCATGATGTACATTGTACAGATATCTAATTCTTACTTGATCAGACAAAACTTTTAAGTGTTTCTGTGAAAACTTCCATTTTTTCATGGCTCTCAAATTGTTAATTTTTGACATTCCATAAATCTTCCTTGGGGTCATGTCAGTTGTCCCAAAAATCGTGCCCGAATAGGTTAGACGTTTTTGTTACAAACAAACAGACAGACAAGTCATACATACAGTCATAACCAGAAAACAATGGAATAGGAAGACGACATTATAGCAATTTGATGTTGTTACAAAGTAAGTAGTTTTACTAGACACTTTTTCCCACTATTTTGGCGAATCGGGTATGTTTACGCTGCACAATTGCTGTGTCTTCAATGCTCATTGGACTTTTTAAGTTATAACTTGATTCTAAAAGTCGTCTTCATACTTCAGAGTTGTCTAGTTATCACTATAAAGTAAATCTGAATATATGCATGGATAAAATATTGTTAGGTTTGACCTGAAATAGATAGATAGATAGATAGATAGATACATTTGACCTGCAAATACCTTAATTTGAGAAATATGGAATCTAACCTTTGGGCTAAATGTCTGAATCCAAAACTGGAGTTTATTTAGATTCTACAAAAACGCGATTCTTTTTCCAAGTAAATACTTATACTCTACGATTGTGCAGGGTGAGTAAAAAACAGGATTAGTTCTGAACTATTTTCTTAGTTCAAAACGCGATTTTTTCCCAAGTTAACATTTATACTCTACGATTGTACAGGGTGAGTTAAAAAACAGGATTAGTTCTAAACTATTTTCTTAGTTCAAAACGCGATTTTTTTCCCAAGCAAACCTTTATGCAGTACGATTGTACAGGGTGAGTAAAAATAACAGGATTAGTTTAAAAATATTTTGTCAGGGTTCAAGTTTCATGTGAAAAATATATTTAAATGTTTGAATAAAATACAAAATATTATTTAAGAAGAAAAACATAAACTTTTATTTGAATTGGATGGTTTAAGTAATAATTAGGTACCAGTACAAACGTCGGACCCTCAAACATCGTACGTTACAAAGGTCGGACAGTACAAAGGTCGGATTGGTACAAACGTCGGACAGTACAAATGACGGACTGGTAGAAACGTCGGACCAGTAAAAAAGTCAGACAGGTACATTTATAAGGAAAACGTCGGACTTTGGTTGAGTTTGAAAAAAAGACCATTGCCATAAGAAATAAATTGAAAATCACTCACTTATTGTGATAAAAATCAAAGACAACTAAATAAAGTCTCATCCTTAGAAGCTAACACTGTATAGGGTATAAAGCAACAGACCAAAAAGGACTTGAGCTCAATTGTCATAAACTCTAATGTTTCAATATGCCTTTATCTTTGCAAACCGATGTCATATAACCTTTAATAGTTCAAACTATGAAATCTATAAGATCACACAGTTTAAGTTTGAAAGTATTAAAAGTTAATACCGTTACCAGGTTGCAAAGGTATAGGGATGAGAATATTTGAGTCAGTGACAAGAACTCAGTAACTCAGTAGATTTTTATTATCAAGTGGATAAAAGGAAATATCCTTTAAAAAAAATCTTAAAATTCAAATAATTTTTTCCCATAGTCCGACGATTGAACGGGTCTGATGTTTGTACTGATCCGTCATTTGTACTGTCCTACGTTTGTGCCAGTCCGACGTTTGTCCTGGTCCGACGTTTGTGGATCCCACGAATTTGTACTGGTATCGTAATTGAGTCTTTGCCACAAACTCTACTATTCTAATCCCTATATCTTTACAAGACCATGTTGTAGATATTAAATATTTCAAACTCTACTATTCTAATACATGTATCTTTACAAGACCATGTCGTAGACATTAAATATTTTAAACTCTACTATTCTAATCCCTATATCTTTACAAGACCATGTCGTAGATATTAAATATTTTAAACTGTGAATTCTTTTAGACCAAATAATATAAGTTTAAATATCAAAGGTTTACACCATCAGGTTGCAAATATATAAAAAATGAAAGAAATTGAGTTTGTGACAAAGACTTCTTTTTTCTATCCCCATGTCTCGTTAAATAATGATATAAAAGAGATATAACAAAACTTGGCGAAAAGAATCAGTGCAAATATTTCTTAACTTTCTTCACCAAATTTCTATTTGGGGGTAAGGGGTTATATTCTTATATCCATAGACTGTCGGTGTTTCAAACAAATTTTAAAAAAGGCCATAATTTTTTTTCATCACAGGGTAAGGGAGTTTTTGAAAATAAATGAAATTCGGATTTGATCGCTACTAATTTCATTTCTATATCTGAACTGCGTATATAAGGAGAAAATGGGTTAACACGCTTAAAAAACAAGAAAAGAACTTTGCAGAAATGGTAACTTGACATTACGCTTTCAGTCCTTTTCACGAAAAACATTTATTTTTGTGTTTTGTGGAGAACAAACCAAATCCGTTTGTTTAATACATATGCAGATGAAAAAGAAAAAAATAGGTGGGAAACCTTAAAGCGGGAAGAATTAAAAGATAAAATTAATTTTAGGAAGAATATCTTTTTATATCAACGCTCTAAAGTTCATCCCTTATTATATATTAAACACACTAAAATTTCAAAATTCAGGATATTATATATGTATTACTAGCTGGAGTGCCCAGGATTTAAATGTGGGGTTTCCAACGAAAATCTGGGGGTCTTTATTGAAAATATGGGGTCTCTAATGATAATCTGGGGGTCTCTCAACGAAAATCTGGGGGTCTCCAACGATAATCTGGGGGTCTCCAACGAAAATATGGGTTCTCCAATGAAAATATGGAGATCTCCAACCAGAATCTGGGGGTTTCCAACGAGATGTCCATGAGGGTCTCCAATAGCACTTAAATGATGATGATTTCTTCCCGGATTCAAAAATTGTCTTTTTTATCTCGAATTTTTCGATCTCTATTTTAGAGTGACAAATTTTTAGATCAATAAATGCAAAAATAAGAAAACCAAAATGAAATGAAATTAAATAAATCATTTAAAATCCCCCCCCTTAAAAAATTCTGAAAATTATTTTAAATTGCNATATTTTGATTCAACCCATCTTTGCCAGTTTCAGGGGTAGATATTCTTATATCCTTGTAGTTTCAGGGGGTAGATATTCTTATATCTTTGCCAGTTTCAGGGGTAGATATTCTTATATTCTTGTAGTTTCAGGGGTAGATATTCTTATATCTTTGCCAGTTTCAGGGGTAGATATTCTTATATCCTTGTAGTTTTAGGGGTAGATATTCTTATATCCTTGTAGTTTCAGGGGTAGATATGCTTCAATCCTTGTAGTTTCAGGGTTATATATTCTCTCATCCTTGTAGTTTCAGGGGTAGATATTCTTCCATCCTTGTAGTTTCCTTGTAGATATTCTTCCGGAAGCAATTTAAGGTTTAAGGGTTTGTAGACATAATTTCAAATGACCCTTCATTTAAAGAGTTGCTTTTCCAATTCACATATGTACCCGTTTCTCTGATCCAGAATATCTTAATTTTGATATTCTGGCATGCACTACCCCGGTTTAGCTTGAGACGGGGTGCATCCTGGTTTTCATAATCCTGGAAACCATGCAATCATAGATTAACTAGTTCACAGATCAAAGAAGATTGGAATTTTATAAATATTTCAAACATACCTCCTTTGGTCATTGAGAACATTAATGAAACCGCTAGGTATAGCAACAAGGCGTATTTTGCGGGAGAATAATTTTAATATTTTAGAGAAATTAAACATTTTTGTACATTGCAGCTTATTATTATCAATATCATTATTTTTATACCCTTGACTATACAGCTAATTAGATTAATATGTACATTTGTACTGCTCTGTTTAGTGTTTAAGGTTCCCCCAGATTTTATTATGTACTGACATCATAAATGAATGATTACATGATTACTTACAATTGCGTGTTACTATTTAAAAAAATTTTTCTTAGAAAATGATAACTACAGTTTATTTTTACCAAAAAATAATTTAGCAAAAAATATAAAAAAGTCCTCCGGTAACGCTCCTATGATTTCATAAAATTCCGTGTTACCATTTAAATAAAAGGATTTTATGAAAATCATATCTACTTTACATTAATTATTTAATTTCTCGAAAATATTAAAAATATTCTCCCGCAAAAACGCCTCGTTGCTATACCTAGCGGTTTCTATAATGTTGGACTCCAAAAGTTAAAACCTCAGCTAAAAGATTTTCAGTTAAAATCTGTATATTTATTTCTCTATATATGAACCATCTTGGCTAACGAATTCGTGTATAGATCTGAATATTCTATATAAATTGCAAGATGATTGATAGTTTAATGTACATGCTCTGCAATTGGTATAAAGAATTATATTCAAATTTCAAGAATATTCAACTCATTTATTCAGAAAAATGTAATCCTGGAAATAAAAGAAGGGGTTGTAAAATAAGGAGTTTTTGAACAAAACTTTTTTAATATCCTGGCTGGTTGAATTAAGGGCCATAGGACGAATTAGGTTTCTGCGCAACTATAATAAAAAAATGCAGGTTTAGGATAATTCCTCATATATACGTTATTAAAGGGACTGTAAGCGTAATTTCAAGTTACCCTCATGCCAAGAATGGCAATGTAGGATTGGTATCATTAAAACCTTTGTCTAATCAAGTAATAAATAGATATCAATGTTTATAACTTTGAAAACATAATATTTTTAGTTGTGGTTTCAAGTGACTGCATACAGAGCTTATCAGAATTTAAACAATACCTGAAATTAAGCTTACATACCACTTAAAGGGAGTGACCGGCTATGTAAGGTAGTTGAACTGAGTATGCAGTGTTGTGGAAAACTTGTTTCGGATTAATAAGAGACATATAAAACTTTTTAAAGATCTGTAAGTCCTGAGTTTGAGCGCAAATTCGACGTTCATAACTTCTACTTTGGGAATGGATACGATTTCAGAATTAGTTTTTTTTAAAATTTTTAAATAACGACGACAACAAATGTAAACAGAACTCTACAGTAAACTAATTAGTTGTTTCGGAACCGGTTGAGAAAATAAAAGTTTATCTTATCATTGAAAATAAGTAATCTTGATCAATTATTAGTTTCTATTTTCTCATTATTCAAAAACATTTTCTGCAGGTTTCTTGATTTATTATTGAAAAGACGACATTTGAAGAATTTTAAGAAATCTGCGAATAAATTCAAAGAGAATAAAAAATTCAAATAAATGTTGAAAACGAAATAATTGATTTTAGCATTGATTTATTGACAAATTTCTTTTGAGAAATATGTTCCCAACCATCTCCATAGATTACTGTATGATTTTTACTTTACTTTTCGTCGTCGTTTTTAGTAATTAAAAAAAAACGATTCTGAAAACGTATCCACCCCCAAAGTAGGAGTTTTGAACGTCGAATTTGCGCTTAAACTCAGGATTTAAAGATCTTTAAAAAGTGTTATATGTCTCAAATGAATCCGAAAGAAGTTTTCCACAACACTGCATTCTCAGTTCAACTACCTTACATAGCCGGTCACTCCCTTTAATAATAATTTGTGCAATTTATTAATGTTGCGAAATTTGTTGAAAATTTCAGGGTTAAATATATCCTCGTTAATATACTTAATTCCCGCTTTACCAGTTTATCAGTGTGTTACATATTTTCCACAGAGTTGAGTTCAAATAACCGGTTTAATATTCTATTTGGCGGATTTTTATGTCTGATACATATATATATATATATATATATAAGAACCAAACCTGCAATGCGAAATGGACTGATTCTCTATCCCATGGTTTTAAAGTAACAAATAGAGTAAGACAGGGTCAGGGAGCGGTTAGTTCTCCGATATTATTCTGCATCTATATAAATGATTTGATAAAACAGTTGAGATTATCTACGATTGGTTGTCAAATACAAGGAAATGGGTTTAAGCTGATGACATCGTTAGGCTGTCATCAAGTAGAAATGGTGTATAGGAAATATATGTGAGAAATTTGCACTAAATTGTAAACTAAAGTTTAGTACAAACGCGAACATAAACAAATCCAAGACCTAATGTGTTATTTTACATAAAATTTAACATTGATAGTATTGATGTATGTCCGATTATTCTAAATGGTGTCCCATTACAATATGTAGATGAATTTTAACATCTTGGAAGTCTATTTCAATCCGATAACAAAACCCATTAATAAGAAATCTGAAAACACTTATACTTCTGATTAGTGATTAATGTACCTGACAATAATGTATTATCGAATTTGAAAAAAACCCGACTAATTTAGTGCTTGAACAATGAACATAGTAATTTCTAATTAAAGTTTTATTTAAAAAATCCAAACACAATAAAAAAATGAAAAACAACATAAAGTAACAGAAAACTGAGAAATGGGAAGACGACGACTAGTTACTTAAAACATCCCTTGATGATGTTAAATGGGTGTGTTTATACGGCACAATTGCTATTTCTTATGTTCAGAAGACTATTCAAAGTCATAAAAAGTCATCTTCCATTTCCATAGAATTTTGGTTCTCACTGTGCTTGAGCAAAAAATCAGAACTGTACTCTTCCGCCTCTAGGGGCTTTTCCACGTCCTGGTCCCCATTTTCCTCCGCCCCCTCCACGTCCTCCTGAACCCTGTACTCCGCCCCCTTCACGTCCTCCTGAACCCTGTACTCCGCCTCCGCCATACTCTGGTTTGAAAAAGGCATTGATGGGTCTCTGTCCTTTTGGCGGATCTCTGAAAATCAAAATAATAATACAATTTTGTTTTGTAAACTAAATTTTTTTATATAATATCAGAATCTTAAGTAAAGTTTGCTGTACTTCCTTTAACCCCGATAAAGGGGATATTAAGAGAAAAAATGAAATTTTGTGAAAAAAGTATCAAAAAAGAGGAAACACTTTATTATTAAACAAATTATTAAATCTAATGATATTAAAACAAACCATATTTAAAAATTCCACCCAAATTATAATTTTTTATCCATATTTCTTTGAAACAGGATAGTGTAACACTTTGATATACTAGAACATTTGATCTTGCAGAATGAATTTGATTTATAAAACGCGTACATCAGGTTTCAAAAATATAGGGATAAGAAGATTATAATTTTGGGGTTATTTTTGGGTTCCTCAAATTTGATATGAAACTATTTAAGAAAAAAATCAAGTTAGGTTAACCTATAGGAGGGAGGTTTGTTTGTTTTCTGCGAGTGTCTTCCCCACTCCGGAGCTAGGACCAGAGGTTTAGGATAATTCACACCTAGGGATATATTTATATATTCAATATTTCATTCATTCATTCATTTAGGACTAAAAAATTGTCCCCTAAGACTAAACTTGAGTCCCCACAGGCGTGTGGGACACCTATATCATGTAGACCATGGGACTTGTTTGTTAAGTCGCAAATTTGCTTCGGTGAGCTGTCCCTTCAGCCGCTTTTATACATGCAGGAGCTTGGACAAGGGGTTTAGGGAAATTCAAGCCCAGGGATATCATTCATTTTCTTCCATTAAAGGGACTGTAAGCGTAATTTCAAGTGACCCTCTGTACAAAAATAGCAATGCTCGATTTACAACGGTACCCTTAAAAGCTTTGTCTAATCAAGTATAAATAAGATATCCATGTTTTTGTCAGTTTAAACGGTTTACTTTTATTTGTGGTTTCTCTGCAAAAGTGACTTGCGCATTTCTTCGCTTTCAAGAAGCAGTGGTGAAATTCACAGATATAAACCGTCTGATCGAGGACATTTTTGCATATTATAATAAAAGCAAAACTATTGAGCATACAAAAGTGAAATAGAAAAACTCTCAGATTATAGTGGAGTCAAAAACCTTGAACGGTTCAAAATAAAGTGCAAATAACCCCTGTGCAAATACCACAGTTGATACAAGCATTAAACATTAATTAATTAATTTATTTATAGACGGGGGGGGGGGGGTTCTTACCTAGATCGACACCAGCGGAAGTCAGTTCTTTATCATTCAGGGTCCAGGGAACATGGATCTTTCCTAAGGAAAAAATAAAAAAATATGTTATAACAATCCACATTTTATATTTAACGATAAATAGATTAACATGAAGAAAAACAATGATTTGAGAAGTTTGAATTTAAAAAGGACGTTTTTCGAAAAATTGACAAGGCTAAAATTTTGAAAATTGTTAAAATAGTTTTTTCTTTCTTCTAAATATGTCACCATTGGTAATAGATACTATATTTCAAATTTTTTAGGGTGTATACTGTATACATACATGTACATATTTTGTCAAAAAGATTTTAATTTTTTTCCCTATTATCCTTAAAAGTTTCAGTGTTTTAAACATAAATAGTCTTTTATAATTGCTAACAAAAAACTTAATAAAAACGTGCCCTGAGGCCGAATTTAAAGAATTTGCGCCGAGGCTTAAATTAAGGCCGCGGCTAAAATATATTGGTTTCACTTAAAATCGTATTCATTGCTTCAAGATTTAAGTCGGCGCTTAATTGAAAACGGTTTTTGGCGGATTAAAGACGCGGCTCAAATTCGTTAAATTCGGACACTGAAGTTCTTGACATCTAGAAATATTTATCTGCAGTTTAAAGTCTTACGACTCAAAAAATATTTTTACGCATAAATTGGAACTACCTCCTGGTATTTTACGTAACTCTGGAACCCAGGTGCGTACAAACTCCCCATCAGCGTCATAATCCATACCCTACAGTGTGCGTAAACTCTGTCATTAATAGTAAAAAAAGCGTGCAATTACAGTGATAATCAGAATGACAATTGTCTTCACTCAATTTTTAAATTAGAAACATATCAGTCAACATTTTAAAATTTGTAACTGTTGTGAGTAATATACACTATACCAAGGTTGTAATGCAAGGAAAGTAAATTGCTGTCGCATATACTCTGCGTAGTGCGTACATATTGAAACCTGTTCTCTCTGGGAGGAATTTGTAAACAAGAATAGATGCATCAGTGTTCGTTTATTATTCGAGGGGAGGTTAAACGCATTAAATTTCGATAATTTTGATAATTCACATAATAGTTTCCTATGACCAGAATATTTCATTGATTTTTTTATGTGAAAGATGGATCTCATGTCAGGCAGAGGCTTCGACATCCGTCTTGTGTTACATTACCGCCCAGAGGTAGCACACTGAAGTACAAAAGATGCATATACTTCTGAAATAACTTTCCTTACATTACATCCTTGCACTATACAGGGTTACCCACAAAAGGATGAAACTGTAAAGACGACTTGAAACTGAGTCTAAAAGGTTAATTCTTTGTGGTGAACTCTGTAAAACTGCTGTAAAACTGTAAAACTCTGCACAGATCTGCTCCAAATCTGACCAAATCTTACAAAGATGCAAAATGGAATTTTTAGAAAGGAAAAATTTGTAAACATTAAATGCATTTTAAAATTTTATTTCTTGTAACTTTGAGCGGATGTTTTAGATATTGTAACATTGTTACAAAGCAAATATCTTTATTAGCAAGTTATTAAATCAATTGTTAAGTATTTCAGAGTTTTCTGTAGTTTTTAACCTAAAACATGAACCCTACAAAAACAATTTATTGTTAAAAAACACGCTAATCCCTTTTTTTGACTCACATGTAAAACAGTTTCAAGTACTGCAATTTTTATCAATTGATTTATTTTTAAAAATATTAATTTATTCTGGGTTCCCTTTATGCATTACTGGCAAATAATAAAAGAAGATTTAAGGTGCTAAAAATAAGGCATAAAGAAGAAACAATCTCAAGGAATAATAATTGTCTTAAAACATTTTTTTAAAGTGAATTTTTGCAAATTATCTTTTTTTCATCTCATAATCTGAGTTCGTTTCCCTTATGTCCATTTGACATCCCAAATTTTTATTTTGAATAATCTTTTTGTTTGTTTATCTTCTTGTGATTTTTTACATTTTTTAATTTTTTTGTCGATTTTGATGGTTATTATATCGATAGAACTAACGAGGGTCAACCCAGACCGAAATATATTTTCAATAAATGTGGAACTAACTTCTACTTTTTTACTCTACAGAGGTTTGGTCCATCACTATCACCGAATTTTATAAGGCATAAAGAAATAAACGATAATCAATCAATCAATAATAAATGCTACTTCCCAATTTACTGAAATTCAAGAGTCGAGTTTCAAGAAGAAAAATCTTTCACTAAAAAAATGACACGTGGTTTAGTTCCTGTTTGATCATATTGAACTTCCGGTTCTCTCGCGGATCATTTCCTATTCCGGCAGCATAGTTCCAATTCCCTAAACACACAGTGAATGATCGGCGTTTATATCAATACAAAGAACACGACTTTTCTATTGAAGTTTTGATTTACCAGAAACCGCGATTTAAAACTTCGACTCGAGCCGTAACTACTGAAACCCGACTTTCAGAACCAATCTTCGACCCAACACTGACGACAGGTTGTGTTACGTCATTGACTGCTGCAAGATCTTCGGTTCAAAAATCGTTCTCTAGGAAATTACCCCTATTCCTACCATGAAAATCCTCCAAATACAATATTAAACCCAATCCGCCAAAAAATACAATATTAACCCCGTTTTTGAACTCAACTCTGTAGAAAATAAGATGCAGCTTGAATCCAAAAGCTCAACGACAGCTTAGACCCGAGTGGTATTTTTTTTATATCGCGGGCTCAGTTATACTAAATATAATGTGAACAATAAAAATGTAACTTTCCTTTTCCTCTCCTTTCATTATCCTTACATTTTTAATTTTTTAGAATTGGGGGAAATATTCCCACAACCTTTTTTTTTGAGGTTTTCAAATATTTTCTCCTGAGACACTTGATTTTGTATGTTTTTGTTTTATTTAATAAATAAATAATTACTTACTTACTTGCTATTACAAGCTTTTTACAAATTAAAAGTGAAAATCTGTTAATTGACAGATTCTCTCTGTTTCCATGTTTGTGTGCATTCATGCTATTTAAAAGCTTAGTATAAATAAAAATCTGAAATTGCAAGTCGTCTTCATTGTATTGATATATACGAAGACATTCCCTAGACATTACAGGCTCAACCTGTCACGTACTAGTACTATAGGGTCAACCTGTCATGTACTATGGGGTCAACCTATCATGTACTATAGTATCAACCTATCATGTACTATGGGGTCAACCTATCATGTACTATAGGGTCAACCTATCATGTACTATAGGGCCAACCTATCAAGTACTATAGGGTCAACCTATCATGCACTGTAGGGTCAACCTATCATGTACTATAGGGTAAACCTATCATGTACTATAGGGTCAACATATCATGAACTATAGGGTCAACCTATCATGTACTATAGGGTCAACCTTTCATGAACTATAGGGTCAACCTATCATGTACAATAGGGTCAACCTATCGTGTGCTATAGGTTGACCCTATCATGTACTATAGGGTCAACCTATCATGAACTATAGGGTCAACCTATCATGTACTATAGGGTAAACCTATCAAGAACTGTAGGGTCAACCTTTCATGTACTATAGGGTCAACCTATCATGTACTATAGGGCCAACCTATCATGAACTATAAGGTCAACATATCATGAACTATAGGGTCAACCTATCATGTGCTATAGGGTCAACCTATCATGAACTATAGGGTCAACCTATCATGTACTATAAGGTCAACATATCATGAACTATAAGGTCAACCTATCATGAACTACAGGACATAAAACACTGACTAAAGATTGAAAGATAATTTAGTGATAAAAATAAATGAGGATGAGTATACACTGTTTTTATTATTATTTATATTATGCGTAATAGCGTTTGCCTCCTAAGAGTGGCTAAACGCTATTGAAGTTGATAACTTGATAGATTAAATTAATAATGATAATAACAATAACTAAAAACTATAACCTTTTGAAGCTTTAAGATCCAGAAACCGAATTTATTGAATTGGAGATATCGCTGAACCCGAATCATTTATTCAAATCCCCTTGAATCTTAAACTTTGAATCAGTGATTCAAGATTTTATACCGGCAGTAGTTAGTTAGCGTCATGGCTTAAATTCATTAATTTCGGTCCCAGTGAGCAAAGTTTTTCACTGATAAGATAAAAATGACAAAAATGAACCGAATGAATAAAATTTAAAGCAACAACAATTTCTCTCAAGATTCTATAAGTAAGACGCTGATAAAAAATACCACGACAAAAATGGACTATTCCAAAAAAAAACTACAGGAACAAAAAATGTTCTAAAGATTTTAAAGATTCTATGAGAAAGATTCTGATTCATGAAAGGCCTGGGTTAATAAATTTTCATACATATTAATTGCAAAATTTCCACGAGATTTAATTTTCTTTTTTTAAAGGGACCGTTCACTTATTTTGGTAATTTCAGTTGTCTTTGAAGTAAGTCTGTTACCAATCAAAAGCGAATAGGCTGTTTAGTTTATCCTGAAATTACCCAAATAAGTGAACGGTCCCTTTAAGTCCTTCTTGGTAATATTTCCTACCATAGTTAGAGCAGACATCATGATCCAGGAGCTGACTCTCAAACCATTCAGCCCCAAACCTCCAATCCAGACCTCAACAATAGTGTACAGTTTAACCCTGAACTTTGGAGACATCGAAAGAATTCATTAAATGGCGTCTTTAAAACTTTTATACTTAAATCTCAGTAATAAAAATAAAAAGATATGAAATATGCGGATTCAGCTTTACATATTCAATTAAAAAACTAAATATCTGCCGCATTCCCTTATCAGTAGGTTTAGAAGACGACATATTATAAATTCTTTCAATTTCTCCGAAGTTCTGGGTCAACTGTCATCATCGTATTTACAACCCAATCTCCCAATTAAAGAGTTACATGCCTGATTGACAACAATACGCCTTTAAAATATTTTCTGATATGAACAAATGAGAAGATTTTGACGTTTTCTTAAATTCTGATCTCCCTCCCGTTAAAATCAGAAACTCACAGAAGAACCACAGTTGAAAATTATCAATTTACAAAAAGAAAAACGGGAAAATCTTCAGAATTTTACAGAAACGAAGAATAAAAGGGAATCATTGTGAATCAGGCATATACCCTCTTTTTATAGAGGGTCACTAACATTTACATATATATATATATATAGTCCCTTTAATTAGAAAGTATATTATCATCTTAATTAGGTAATTTCGAGTAAACCTTTATTTATTTAACCGTTTCATATTTTTATATTCAGCAACAAGAGAAAATTTTTAAACGGAAGAATTTAAATATTTTAAAAAAGCACAAAAACGTCTTCTGTACACATTTCAGAAGATATAACACAGATGTTGAGGCAAATGATAAATAACAAAGTGTAAAGTCGGAACTTTTGATTTAGATACAGGGTGTCCCACTAAACTTGACAGTCGCAAGACTACTTGAAAGTCGTCTTAGAACTTTGAATTTATTTCAGACATTCAGTCATCAGCCTACATTTACATGTATGATTCTTGAATCAAAAACCACAAAGTTCTCCTTGTCCTAGCATTTCCAAAATGTGGTCTGTCCTTTCTTTGCTTTCAATGTTAACAGAGAAATCGTTAGAACTGACGAGGGTCAACCCAGACCGAAATATATTTTCATAAATGAGGAACTAACATCTACTTTTTTTACTCTACAGATGTTTAGTCCATCACCATCAGCGAATTTTAAATCTACCTGAACCCTGATGGATCCTATAAATTCCTTATAAAGTAATACTAGAGGTTTGAACAATTTCGTTTGGATATCACTTTTATAAAATAAAACCAAAATTGTCGAAATCTGAACAAAATTCCTGTATTATGGAAAGCACAACAAAGACAGTCCACATGTTCAAAATGCCAAGTACCTCAAATTATTTCAACAATCAAAGACGACCTTCATTTCGTGTCTTGCTACAGTCGTGGGACACCCTGTAGTGATAACCAGAAAACATAGGAATATGAAGAAGACATTATAGCAATACTAAAGAGAATTTGATAATGTTACAACGCAAATTGTTTACTAAACACTTCGTGATCATTTGACTTCAAAGTTATAGCTCGAGTCTAAAAGTCGTCTTTCTATTTCAGAGTTTTCTAGTTGTCAATGTATTATAATATTGAAACATAGAGGGGGGGGGGG